>NW_020621381.1:323263-352029 GCF_003573695.1 Papaver somniferum | reverse complement strand
TTTGATAAAAGCTCACGTCAATTTTTTTTTCTACGTGAGTTAATAACGTTTTTATATATTTATATATACATGTATATATATATATATATATATATATATATATATATATATATATATATATATATATATATATGTATATTTTTCGAAAATCAAAGCCTGACTCACTTAGGTATTTGCTAATGAAGAAAGAAGTGAAACCGAGGCTCATACGATGGATTTTACTCTTACAAGAGTTTGATCTTGAAATCAAAGACAAGAAAGGAATTGAGAACACCGTTGGGGATCATTTGAGCCGTCTTGTTGTGGATAAGGAAGCTATCCCATTGCGTGAAAGTTTCCCGGATGAGCACCTATTTTCAATTGCCTTTGGAGAACCATGGTATGTCGATATTTTCAATTACTTGGTGTCTAAACAAATCCCAAATAACTTGTCTCGTGTTGAGAGGGACATACTTAAGAAGATGGGAAACCAATACATATGGGATGATCCATACTTATGGAAACATTGTAGTGACCAAGTAATAAGAAGGTGCGTTCCCGAATCTGAATTTAATTCTATCTTGTCTTTTTGTCACTCTTACGCTTGCGGAGGACATTTTGGGAGTAAGAGAACCGCTCACAAGGTGCTTGAAAGCGGTTTTTATTGGCCAACCTTGTTCAAGGATGCATATATATATTGTACAACTTGTGATAGGTGCCAAAGAACAGGTAATCTAGGTGCTCGAAATCAAATGCCACAAACTTTTATTCAATTTATTGAAGTTTTCGATGTATGGGGTATTGATTTTATGGGTCCTTTTGTCAACTCCCATGGGAATTTTTATATCTTACTTGCTATTGATTATGTCTCTAAATGGGTGGAAGCTAGGGCCACCCCAACTAATGATGTTAAAGTGGTTTTAGATTTTGTGCAAGCTAATATTTTTGCAAGGTTTGGAATTCCAAGAGCCATAATTAGCGATGGGGGTTCTCACTTCAAAAACAGGTTCTTACAAAACTTGTTGAAGAAGTACAATGTGTCGCACAAGATTGCAACACCTTATCATCCCCAAACAAATGGACAAGCCGAGGTTTCCAACTGAGAGGTGAAATCCATACTTGAGAAGACGCTGAATCCAACAAGGAACGATTGGAGCATGCGACTTAATGATGCTTTGTGGGCTTATAGAACCGCATTCAAGACACCTATTGGGATGTCTCCCTTTAGGCTTGTATATGGTAAACCTTGTCACTTACCCGTGGAGATTGAGCATAAGGAATTTTGGGCTATCAAGCAATCCAATATGGAGATGGATGGTGCTGGAAAGTAAAGGAAGCTACAACTCCAAGAGATAGAAGAGCTTCGCAATGATGCATTTGAAATCTCACGCATTTACAAGGAGAAAACTAACGCATTTCGTGATACTATGATTTCTAGAAAACAATTTTATGTTGGGAAGAAAGTGTTTTTGTTTAATTCTCGCTTGCAAGTATTTCCGGGTAAATTAAAGTCACGTTGGAATGGACCTTTTATTGTCACTAATGTGTTTTCTCATGGTGCAGTATAAATTCGTAGCATTGCTACAGGGAAAGAGTTTAAAGTGAATGGGCACCGGTTGAATCCATATTATGAGAACTTCTCTTCGGAAGTCGTGGAAGGAGTCAATTTTGTGGAAGAACTCCCTCTGGAGGAGTGATTGGAGCTAAAAGTCGGGCTGACGACTTTAAATCAAGCGCTAAGTGGGAGGCAACCCACCGGTTTTGTATCTTTACCTTTATCTTTTTATTTTTAAGCATTTATCTTTGTTTTTGCATATCATTTGCAGAATTTCCCACCTTGAACTTTACTTTTAATGACCAAATTTTACATTGAGGACAATCTAAAGTTTAAGTGTGGGGGAGCATTTATATGTTTGCATAGTTTGTTTGATGCCTTTAGTAAAATAAAAAAAATAAAAAAAAGAATGCTTTATACACTCCGAAACCTAGAAACATGTGCCTATAGGATGACACTATCAATCTAAATGGATGTATCCATCTTGGCTGCAGGAGTTGAGGAACCCATTAACTAAAATGACAGAATTATTCAAGTGTTAGAAATAATATGATAGTTGTTACCATATCTCGGAATGTCACCATATCACCTTCTATTTTTACTTTTCAATATTTTTATATTATTTATCTAAGTGATTTGGTGGGTCACTAACATCGAATTGTTATTACTGCTAGGATGAAATAGAGTGATTGAGTTACAAAAAAAAGTGATCTGACCAATTAGACCAACTGGAATAAAAATATGACACTTGGATAACAATATGTGCGTGTTCTCCCTATCTCTGTCGCCTAAGAAAGCGTGGAACACAGGATCCACGGGAGTTACTATGTAATCTGCTGACAAGTAGCATGCGCTTGGGTCCAAAATATCTAATCATGTTGTCAATTCGAGAAAAAAAAAAGTGAAAAAGAAAAAAAATGGTTATTATTGTTCAATAAAGTCGACTCCCGGTTCCCTTGTATTTTCCAATCGAGTTGATCTAGAATTAGGATTATCGGCCACTGGTTCTCTTGTATATACCAGCCGAGTTGATATTAGTATTCAGAAAGATATGGGAAACACCATTCACTTAGTCAACATTCGCAAATATCTATCTTTATATCCATCTTCTAAATCTATTCATGTGTGATTGTGGTTAGTCAGATTCTGAGTATTGTGGTTTGTTCAACTTTCTGAGTAGAGCTTAATTTACATATATATTAATTTGGATTCGTATCAGGTACCTCCTCCAATAGCCATTCTGGATTCGTTCATAGATTTGTCACAGGTAGATGGAGTTGAAAATATAGGTTTTGAAGGCAGACCTCTTGTAAACCTTCACGAGACTATAACTCGTCCACTAGGGACACCTAGGGGTTCAAAGGCTTGTTATTCATGCTAAGAGTAACCGTATTCTCGGAGACATGGAGTTTTTTGTATATTTTAGAATTGTTTTGTTTGATTTGCTCGAGGACTAGCAAAGTCTAAGTATGGGGGAATTTGATAGGTGTCTAAAACACCTTAATATTTATTTATTGTTTATGCTTTCTTTGCTTAGTTTTCTTGTAAATTATGTATCTTGTGTTTTCTTTTGAGTATTTAGGTACTTGATGTGATTTTCAATTGAAATATAGTAAAAAGTTTGTTGAGACTTGTGAAAGCAAAAGATTTTAGATTTAATGAAATTTAAAAACAAACAAAACTTAATTCAAGATTATTAAGAATAACCAAGACACTGATTCCACTATCACACATGAATAAATTATGGAAAATAATCTAAAACTCTAATTATCTTTTAATTCCCTTATTTCTTAATTCACAAATAATCAAACATATTATCAAATATTAATTGTATTCCCAAGCATAGACTATCAATTGATTAAACAAAGTATAGTCTATCAAATTGAATCACAAGTAATTAAGAAAATTATGTAAACATTTAAAAACTCTGCAAAGGCAGTGATTGAGTGAATTATAATTAAAAATTAGAGAAAATGAAATAGTTACCCATTATTCATGTGTAAATAGCTTCATCCATTGCCTTGGTTAAGCGAGAATTCAGCCTCTCATCATCTTGGAAACACACTCAGAATTCGATTTCATTGCTCAAAAATGGTTTACAAATGATGAAAAGGGAGAAATAATTCAAAACCGGGTTTGTAACAATTATATTTGTTACAAATCAAAGAACGATACGGAGGATGTGTCACTGTTACTGTAGCTCTAAGACTGTCACTGAACAGTCGCAAATACTATAACAAAATAAGACTGCTTCTTGAGGTCTTATGTTCTTCGTGTTCTTCAATGGCAGCAGCAGCAGCAGGTTTCTCCGGTGATCGTATTTCGCCTCTGTGATGTTCCAAATCCTTCCCAAACTCTCCGTCCCCCCTATCTAAGTTCCTTGAAGCCTTTTTATACCCAACAACCATCAAATCTTCCATATCTTCACGTAATAAATTGTTGTTATTTTTCCGGAAAAATACATGAATATTATTCCATTATTAACTCTTCCACGTTGCTGTTGTAGCTCAATCTACTCCAGACAAGCTTCTACCTTATCTCAAACAACACTCAACTGCTGCAGCCACGAAATTTCTCACACAAAACTCGTGTAATCCCGACTATTTCTCTAACTTCCCTGTTTGAGATCAAACACCTTCAAAACACGTGAAAGACGTGGGTACATCATGAGCACATAATACTTGTCCGAATACCTCGACAATCTGCAACAAAATCTTCTCTTATCTTCCAAATATGGTAACAGAATATCCGAGCATTATTTCCTTCTCTGTTTTGTTGAAATTCATAGGTAATCTTCATTCACACGAAATTATAGCTATTACCAATCCCTTTTTATCCAAACAGGATATTCCCAAACCAAATCCACGAAAAGATTGCATAAGATCACGTCCAAAATCCGGCCTGAGAAGTCTGCATGTTACCGGAGTTTCAAACACATTTTCCCGCCAAATATTTCTCAAACCGTGAAGAAGAAGATAGCGCCCTATCCAGAGTAGGGTGCGAATAGCAAGTGGATATCTTGGGGTGCAAATAGTGATCGAGGTGCCCCTTAGTAATTGAGTGCCCCTTAGCCAAAATTGGGGTACGAATAGCAAATCTCCTCCGGGGGTCCAAATAGCACTTTTAGAGCAACTTTTTCCACACAAGTGTATTTCTCTAAAAACACCTACAAACATATAAAACACCATAATAAGCACACAATCAAGCACTAACAATAGAGACACTGAGGACAATTCATACACAAAAATGTGTCTATCAAAATACCCCAAACTTATTATTTGCTAGTCCTCGAGCAAAAATAATCTTGAAAATAAAATGACTACACTTAGCACGTGCAGCAAGCCGTTAAACCGCTAGGTGGCCCTAGGGAGGATTGTTTTCTCTGGAGGGTTTACCAGAGGTGTACCCACAAAACCTTTACTCCAGACCCTAGCCATCTACGCAGAACCTTGGAAGGCACTAAAGAATCTCCTTGGTTGGCATACAATCATTGACTATAGGAGGAAGTACCCTGATGCGAAATTCCAATTGATGTACACGAGTTTGCACTCAAGCATACTAAAATTCATATATAAGTGACAGAGCTCTACTCAGATAGTTTCTGGACATCATAACCGGAGTCAACCAATCACATGAAAATATCAAGAAGATGGATAAAGAGAAAAATAGATGTTTAAAGTGAACGGTGTTTCCCATATCTGTCTGAAGGCCTCTGCCAAGATGAACCTATCCTAATGGACTGAGATACCGGTCTGACTAATATCAACACAACTGGCATATACAAGGGGACCAGTGGTCGATAAACCTAACTCTAGGTCAACACAACTGGCATATACAAGGGCACCAGTGGTCGACTTTATTGAATTTATTCCGGTTGGTCTGATGGTCTGGTCTCAATTCTCATTTTTTTTTTGGTATCTCAATCACTCTATTTCACCTAGCAATGGTAACAACTTGAATCGTGTGCCCACCAAATCACTTAAGAAATAAAAACAGAAGGGTTTAGGATTCAACGAGATATGGCGAAACTACCATGTTTTTTTTTAATTCTAACACCTGAGCTCTGTGCTTTTATGAATAGACTCTTTAGATGTTTCCATCTAATCAGATTGGTTCCTCAACTCCTACAACCAAGATATTACCATCCACTTATATTGGTTAGTTCCAACCTTAATAAGCATAAATTTCTAGGCTCTGGAGTTTATTTAATGCAACTAAAAGCTAACAAAAAGTTTCTTCCCCACCCCCAAACTTAAATCTAACATTGTCCTCAATGTTTCTAATGAAAGAGCAATACCAAAAAGTAAGGTAACATGAGGAATCATTAAAGAGAGAAGTCGGAAAGATAGTACCTGGGTGAAGAAAGAAATCAAAAACTAATATACAACATACAATCGCCTCGATGGTCAATCAAGGGTAAACAGGGTCCTCCAGAAGGACCTCCTCAACATCACCTGTAGGAAAGGGCTCTAAAAAGTGTTTCAATCTCTGACCGTTAACCTTCGAAGAACTACTACCATCTGGTGTCTCGATCTCAACAGCTCCATGAGGAAAGACAGTGCGAACAATAAAAGGACCCGTCTACCGATAATGTAACTTCCCAGGGAAAAAATGTAAGAGGGTATCATACAGAAGAACTTTTTGACCTGGAGAAAATGACTTTCTTAAAATATTCTTATCATGCACAAGTTTCATTTTGTTCTTATACTCCTTAGCACTATCGTATGCATCTCTACGAATTTCTTCCAACTCATTGAGATGGATTTTCCAATGGGCTCCTGCCTTGTCTAGTGAAAAATTTAGATGCTTAGCAGCCCAATATGCTCTATGTTCTAACTCAACAGGTAAGTAACATGCCTTGCCATACACAAGTCGATAAGGTGACATTCCAATGGGGGTCTTAAACGCAGTACGGTAAGCCCATAAGGCATCAGTAAGCCTAGACGACCAGTCTTTCCGATTAGGATTAACTGTTTTCTCTAATATACGCTTTATCTCCCTATTGGAAACCTCTACCTGACCACTAGTCTGTGGATGATATGGGGTAGCTACCTTATGTGTAATACCATATTTCTTCATCAAAAGCCTATAAGGTCCATTACAAAAGTGCGACCCTCCATCACTAATTATAGCTCGCGGTGTACCAAAACGTGTAAGTATATTATTTCTCAAGAACTCAATCACAACCCTATGGTCATTGGTTTTACACGGAACCGCCTCAATCCACTTAGAGACATAGACTACAGCGACAAGTATGTAAAGGTTACCAAAAGAATTAGGAAACGGACCTATAAAGTCAGTACCCCACACATCAAAGACCTCAACAACTAAAATAGGGTTCAAGGGCATCATGCTCCTACGGGAAATGGTTCCTAATTTCTGGAAACTCTCACAAGTGACAGAGTGACTATGGGAGTCTTTAAACAACGAAGGCCAATAGAATCCACACTGCAATACCTTAGCAGCAGTCTTCTTAGCACTAAAGTGACCCCCACAAGCATGATCATGACAAAAGGAAATAATACTGGACTGGTCACTCTCAGGTATAGATCTTCTAATAATCTGGTCGGGACAATACTTAAATAAATAAGGATCATCCCAAAAGAAGTGCTTAACCTCGGCTAAAAACCTAGAACGATCTTGTTTACCCCAATGATGGGGAATTCGACCAATAACAATATAATTAACTATATTCGTATACCAAGGTAATTGGGTAACAAAAAACAGTTGTTCATCAGGAAAGATATGCCTTATAAGAAGGGGTCATCAGGGGAATCAACAACTAGCCTAGAAAAGTGGTCTGCTACTACATTTTCGGCACCATTTTTGTCTCTAATGTCTGGAAAAAACTCTTACAACAAAAGGATCCACTAATCAATCTAGGTTTCCTATCCTTCGTAGACAGAAAATATTTCAAAGCAGCATGATCAGTATATATTACGATCTTAGAACCTAAGAGATAGGGTCTAAACTTGTCTAAGGCAAACACAATGGATAATAGTTCATTCTCCATAGTGGTATAGTTCAACTGGGCATCATTCAAAGTTTTGCTAGCGTAGTAAATCACATGAAGTAACTTATTTTCTCGCTGACCTAGCACAATACTAATAGCATAATCTGAAGCATCACACATGATCTCAAAGGGTAGGTTCCAGTTGGGTGCCTGGACTATGGAGGAGGTAGTGATTAAAGTCTTAAGCTTCTCAAAAGCCTCTAAACAATCATCATCAAAGACAAACTTAACGTCTTTTGCAAGTAAATTGCAAAGAGGTCTGGAAATCAAGCTAAAATCCTTAATGAATCGACGATAAAAACCTGCATGCCCTAAGAATGACCTAATATCTCTTACGGTTTTTGGGACCTGTAAAGTTTTAATAAGGTCAACTTTGGCTCTATCTACCTCTATACCCTTCGAAGATACGATATGACCTAGAACAATTCATGAACGAACCATGAAGTGACATTTCTCCCAATTAAGCACTAAATTTTTTTCCTTACACCTAGTCAAAACTAATGACAAATGATGCAAGCACTCATCGAAAGACGAACCAAACACTGAAAAATCATCCATAAAGACCTCTAAGAACCGTTCTACCATGTCAGAAAATATGCTCAACATACAACGCTGAAAGGTCGCAGGGGCATTACATATCCCGAAAGGCATGCGTCTATACGCAAAGGTACCAAAGGGACAGGTAAAAGTGGTTTTCTCTTGGTCTTCTGGGGCAATAACAACCTGATTATAACCGTAGTATCCATCTAAAAATCAATAATGGATATATCCAGCTAATCTCTCTAGCATTTGGTCGATGAAGGGAAGGGGAAAGTGGTCCTTCCTAGTGACCTTGTTAAATTTTTTATAGTCAATACATACACGCCAACCCGTGGTCACCCGGGTTAGGATTAACTCATTATTCTCGTTCTGGACTACAGTAATACCAGATTTCTTGGGAACAACCTGAACGGGGCTGACCCACTTACTGTCTGAAATGGGGTAGATAATTCCTGCATCTAACAGCTTAACAACCTCGGTTCGAACTACTTATTTCATATTATGGTTCAGTCGACGTTGCATCTTCCTAGAAGGTTTGGTGTCAATCTCTAAATAGATATGATGCATACAATCAGTAGGACTTATACCCTTAATTTCTTCTATGGTCCACCCTAAAGCTTCCTTGTTGTTTTGAAGGCCGGTTACTAGCCTACTTTCTTGATCACTATCCAAGTCGGATGCTATAATCACAGGTAAAGTTTCAGATGGGCCTAAAAACACATACTTCAAGGTATCAGGTAATGGTTTAAGGTCCAACTTAGGAGGCTCTTCTAAAGAAGGAACTAGGGTAGACTTAGAAAATGGTAGTGTTTCGAACTTAGGTTTCCATCCATTACTAGTGTCTAACAAAGGGGTTGAATCGAACAGAGAATTCACCTCATTAATCACATTATCGTCATCAAAATCAATCCCAAAGTGAGCTAGGCATTTTTCTAATGGATCTTCTAACAAAGTGTTTGGTAATGACTCCTCGACTAATGTTCCTATCATGTTCACCTCTTCTATGTTCGAGTCATCTAGTTTAGAGGGTAGCCTACTAATATTAAAAATGTTCAGCTCAATAGTCATATTACCAAAAGACAAATTCATAATACCGTTTCGACAGTTGATGATCGCATTGGATGTATCTAAAAACGGAAGACCTAAAATCATTGGTATCTGGTTCTCTGGGTCAGGGACAGGTTGGGTATCTAGGATAACAAAATCCACAGGATAAATAAACTTGTCGACCTCTATAAGAACATCCTCGATCACACCACAAGGAATTTTAATGGACCTATCAGCTAACTGAAGTGTCATCTGGGTAGGTTTCATCTCACCAAGTCCTAGCTTAAAATATACATGGTATAGAAGTAAGTTCACACTGGCTCCTAAGTCAAGAAAAGCTTTCTCGACACGGTATTTACCTATTGTGCAAGAAATAGTAGGGGACCCTGGGTCTTTATACTTAGGAGTAATGGTATTCTGAATAATAAAACTCACATGACTAGCTAGGAAGGCTTTCTTCTGGACACTAAGTTTTCGCTTTCGCGTACACATATCCTTAAGAAACTTGGCATAAGCGGGAATCTTCTTAATCGTATCTAATAATGGAAGGTTGATAGTTACCTGCTTAAAAACCTCTAATATATCATTAGAGTTAGACTACCTCTTAGTTGGAACTAGAAGCTGTAGGAATGGGGCTCTAGGAACAAAGTTGGGCTCAATATGACCCTCATTGGTCTCTTTAGAGACTCTATCAGTCTCCTCAGTTTCTGGTTCAAAAGGGTAAACTACAGCATGTTCACTATCAGGCATGGAAACCTTGTTGTCTATCACTCTACCACTCCTAAGGGTTTTAATAGCATTTACATGTTCGGATGGTCTTTCATCTATTTCATTAATTCCTCTAGGGTTGGGTTGAGTTTGACTAGGAAACTTACCTCTTTCTATTAAAGACTCATTTATTTGACTAACCTGGGTTTTCAACTCGGAAATAGCCTGAGAGTTAGCCTGACCTATTCTCTTATTTTCTTCTAAACCTTGAGCGACAGATTGCTGAAACTGCACAGTGTTACGAGTTAACAAAGCAAGAGACTCTTCTAAACTCATAATCTTCTTATCCGAAGGGTTCTGAAACTGTTTCGGATCTGAAGGATTCTTAGTATAGACAAAACCTGGGGGAACCTGAGAGTTACTAGACTGACCTTGATTATGTCCCTTAGACCAAGAAAGGTTGGGATGGTTTCTCCAGCCAGGGTTATAGGTTTCTGAATATGGGTCAAACTTCTGACAGTTATCGAATGTAGTGTTGTTATAAAGAGCATTGGCTTGCTCTCAACAGTATGGCCTTCCCAAAAAGGCTTTATTCTACCACTATTACCACTAGAATGACCTAATTCTAAGGCTTCTAACCTTTTGGCTATGGCTGCTATTTTAGCATCTGACTCATAAGATCCTTCTATCCTATTGACATTTCCTCTACTTAGAAGAATTGTTTTCTGGGGTTCCCTACTATTTTCCCATTGTTGGGTCTTATCGGCGATTTCATTCAAAAATGTCATCGCCTCATCAACAGTTTTATTCTCAAACCCACCTGTGCATAAGGACTCAACCATGGTTGTTGTTGAATAATCTAAACCCTCGTAGAGGATCTGAACTAACCTAACCATCTCTAAACCATGATGAGGACATTGAGATATTAAGTCATTGAACCTTTCTAAATACCTATATAAAGATTCTCCCTCTTGTTGAGCAAAAGTACAGATTTGTGTCCCAATAGACAATGTTTTGTGCCTTGGGAAAAACTTATGTATAAAGGCAGATATAAGTTGGTCATAGGTTTCAATTGACTCAGAATCCAAACTATACATCCAAGATTTGGCTTTATCTTTTAAGGAAAAGGGGAATAACCTAAGTTTCAACGCATCATCACTAAGGTTTTTAATCTTCAGAGTACTACAAACTTCCTCAAATTCCCTAACATGAAAATAGGGGTTATCATTCTCTTTTCCTAAAAAGATTGGGAGCATCTGTAAAGTCCCAGGTTTGAGTTCATAATTTGCCTCGGTTTCAGCTAACTTGATACAAGACGGACGAGAGGTCATAGTAGGGTTTAATAAAGCTTTCCAAGTTGCCATTTCTGGCACTACCAAAGGACTAGGAGTACTTTCTTCACTAATTGTCAAGTTTTCATAGCTGAAATTTCCAAAGACAGGGCTTTCAAAAGAAGAGTCTTCGAGCTCCCCGCCTTCACAAGAAGAACTACTAGGTTTGTCATTAATCAAACGACCTAGAGTGTTTCTTTTCCAAGCCCGCTTTCTAATAACCTCGGGCATACACTAGATAAACAAAATAAAAAGAAAGAAATCCTAAAAGGAAGGGAGGTTCTATGCAAACACAAACAAGGCTGACTCCACCACAACAAACCTATTGATTTCTAGCAAACAAAAAGCATGATGGCTCCACTTAGATTGTTTCTAGACCAGCTTCTAATCCTTCGAAAAGGAATTCGTTACAATTTAAGAAAACCCCTCTGGAATCAATCCAAGTTAAAGTAAGTTGAATCGAGACGAGGGAAGCTCAGTGGAGCTTTGATACCCAAGGCCTCACCGGCATTACAAGGAGATGTATTCAACTCACAGAAACCATCATGAACTTTGAAGCATGCATAAAAGAGTAACCAATATTTTTCGAATGACTTTTCTATTAAGCTCGTTACCTTATAGGTCTCGTTCTACTCAAATTTTAGGCTTAGGTTCGCGTTTGGTTTCGTTTTCCTAAGGCGGGAAAGAAGGGAACGGTGATGAAATCTGAAACCTTATCTTGTATGGCCAGTCCTTTCCCTTTACTAGGAAATTAAAGCAGCCGTTTTCAAATCCTTAGCATATATGCAAACGAAGGAATACAGTAACTCGCTGACAGGGGATTCCCGAGTGTTTCGACAAACTTACCTCCCGTACCAGACGGGGGATGAACCGCTGAAGTCGACTCGGGCCACGACTCCTATGTCATGTACGAACCCGAGGGGCCGAGGAGATATCGTAATCGCCGTCCTTCTCTGCAAACAGTTTATATTTAAACTACCCTTCCGTAGGGTTTTAAAAAAAAATAAAGTCCCAAAGTCCACAGTCCAAAAATATAGTGCAAAAGAAAAATATAATCTAAAAAAAAATCTAAAAAAATAAAAAAATGTCTCTCTCTCTCTCTCTTTATTTTTTATTTTTTTTCTTTCGCTCTTTTCGCTTTGTCTTTAACTCCAAATCTTTAAGTATTCACCAAAAGCTTTGGAAAACTTTTCTTTTGCTCCAAATTCCAGAATTTGTAGTAAATAGAAAAAAACCCAAAAACGTAAAGTAAAACAAACAAATAAAAAACTTAAAAAAAAAATCTGAAAACTCTAGCGTAAAGACAAATCCCCGTCGGCGGTGCTAAAAATTTGATGAGATTTTTATATAATGGTAAGAAGGTTGTCGTTCACTCGGACTTGATGAGATTGATTTTAAGAATTAATAAACTGAAATAAAAGAAAAATATATACAAAATATTGTCACAAGATGAAGAGAGTTACTGGGACTAGGATTTCGTCGAATTCATAACATAGGGTTCGATTTATTTATTCTCAACAACTAAAGCTCAATAAATAAAATTAACATGGACTCTGATTTTGCCAAGGTAGATTCTCAAAAGATTAGTTGTAAATCCTAAGCATGATGTATCAAAACATTTAAGCTAAGCATACTTCATCAAATTAAATGACAACCAATTAATTCAAATCATATTTCAATTAAAATTAATGCAAAAGTCTTAAAAAGAATTAAATAATTTTACCCATGTATGACACTCGTCTTCCTCCGTCGTCCCAGTGTTGGGGATTAGCTCATCACGTCGAAAACACACTTAAAATATTTATTCATGGCTCAAAAAGTGGTTTACAAATGATGAAAATGTGAGAAAATTATTAAAGCAGTGATTTTCTTTTCTCTCCCAAACTCCGTCCAAATGTTCTCTGTAGCTCTCTATTTATACACACAAATACACATCACTCAAATATATTCTTCCGTAACTCCAAAATCTTCTTATTTTTAATTAAAAATATCTTCAGGAATTTTTCCTTCTCTTTATTCTATATATGTCTTTACTAAACCCATATCTTATTTAATTCGCATAATAAAATCCAAGATAAAATCTTCTAAAGATATCTTTCTTGTTTTTTACAAGATAACTTCCTTTTTCTTCAAAACTTCATGTTTGTAAGGAAAGAAGATATTCTTATCTTAAAGAAAATAAATCCTTTACCGTTGAAACCAAATTTACTGCCAATTTTTCTTTTCAAATCAAGGAAGAAGATGGAGCCCCCTTAACCAGTGATGGGGTGAAATTAGCAGTTAGGTGCCCCTTATCCAAAACTGAGAGTCCGAATAACATGTGTCCTCCGGGTGCCTATACCAACTTTTCGAGCCGAATTTTCCAAAAATACCTACAAACACATAAAACACCATAATAAGTAGAAAATCAAGTACCAACAATACTGAAAATTGAGGACAATTCGGTCACAAAAATGTGTTTATCAGTACTTTGGAGTCATTTGGAACAAAAGAAGAGGAAACAGGGCAAAAGTGTTGGAGGCGGATTATTTCTCATTATTTGCTTTTATTTCTTCATCTCTGGCTGAAAAGCATGTCAGCTTTAGTGATGCAAATTTTGTCTGAAAATCATGACAGCTTTAGTGATGTGTTGAATTGAAGAGAATAAGTGAATTTGAGAAATAAGAGATAGTTGTTGTTGGCGGAGGAACTCGAAAGAAGGAAAAAGCATTCAATTGGGAGCATAAGGCGCAGGCGAGTGACACGGGAGTTGAGCCAAGTCAACATATGGGATGCCATTAGTTGGCCCTTATCTTATTCATGGATGATTAGAGTCATTCTGTGCACCTCATATCTACTTCACCTGAGTGGGAATAGCCATCCCCATTCCTACTCATGACCTAAAATCCAGAGAAATTATTTTCTCTCATCATTGCCTCCTCTCTTTCCCACACTGCCTTCAACCGAGAAGAAAGAATGGAGGCTTTGTTAACGTTCTCAGAGAGAGGATTCAGAGAGGAATGAAGGTATTGTTAATGGAGGAAATCAATGAGTTCAGGATCAATGGAAGAATCAGTTGATGGAAGTTGCAGAGATTCATGGGTTTGCTTCAGTGACTTTGAAGAAATTGAAGTTACTGAAATTCAGAGAGGATGAAATTGAGAGATGGTGTTGTTCGATTCTAGGTCAGAAAATGAAGAGGAGACATATTTGATTCTGTCAATTGAAGTTCGATGATGAATCTTCTACCGCCAAGAAGATTATGAATGGGTTTTTTCTGAATTTAGGGTTTGTGAAACACAAATTTGGGGGTTTTGCTAGCCGAGATTACAATAAGAGATTGAAGTTGTTTCTGTTCATTTTAGAACGAAGAAGAACCAAAAATGGGTTTCTGCTGCTGTTGGTGATTAGTACCAGTCACAGGAATGAGTTGTTGCTGCTGTGAGGTTCAGATGGAGATGTTCCTGGTGTTGCTGAAGCTTACAAAAGAAGAGCAGGTACTATAGGGTTCAAAACAAGAATGGAGGAGGATTAGAAGATGGTTTTGGTTCTGTTGTTTCAATGGATAGATCTGAGAATATGGAGTTGATGCTGTTGTTGTTTCAGGTGGTAAATGGTGAACTGAAGCTGAAGTCTGATATGATGCAATGGAATTGAGTTGATGCAGATGAAAAAGAAGGAGCAGTGATTGAAATTGATATTGCAGGTGGAATTGTTGGTGCTAATGTTGTAGTTATGAACTGTCATGGCCTTACTAAATCGCAGGTTGAGCTAAAATGTTGCTAATGAAGTTACTCAGATGGTGGTTTCTGGTGGTGGTTCTGATGATGAACTGATGCAGCTGCAGTTGGCAATGGACTGCAGGGTTGTGGCTGGAGTTTGAAGCAGCATGAAGGGAATTTAGTAATGGAACGATTTGTGTGGTCTAAAATGAACTGAAGTTGATGGATTGAATTGAAATTGGAGTTGGCTAAGTTCACAACCAACAAGGAACTGCAGGGATCTGATGCTGCTATGAAGTGTAGCTGGAGCTGGGACAAAGATTTGAACTGAGGTTGTGGTCCTGGTGGTGCTGAGTTGCAGCTGTGAAGGATGTTAGGATTTTTGGTGAATTTCAGAGATTACAGATGAAGGGAAGTTTTGAGAATGGAATTGATGATGAGTTAATGGGGTATTGCAGCTGTGTCAAAACTGATTGCAGAAGAGATTGTGTTGTTGGTGTTGCAAGATAACAAAGAAAATAGGTATGAAATTGAACTGGCAGGAAAGGAAGAAATGGCTGCTATGCAGCTGCAATAGTGGCTATGAGTATGGGATTGCAGTAAAGAGCATCATGGAGTCTGCTGGTATTGGTGGTAGCAATGACTGAAGATATAAAATGAATATAGATGAATGTTTAGGAGCAGAGAAGCTTACATGGAACAGCCATCATGGATGGTTAAGAGTTGGTGCACAATGATTGCGCTGCATTAGTTCAGGAAGTGCAAAAGCCAAGGCCATGGATACTTAGTTCATGCAGCTCTGACTCAGGCCTGACTAACCACCTAACTCACTTCAACTCGGTCTGACTTCTGAGTTGACCCGGGTTGACTGACTCGTTTGACCGATGACCGAGTGGACTTTGCCGGTCACCTGAGCTACTTCTCCGACCGTTTCCAACCAAGTTCCGGCCTCTTTACCAGTTTTCCGGTGACTACTTTTGGGACACATTTTCACTTGGGTATTCCTCACATATGGGCTTGGTAGACATCTTATTATTGGACTTTGAAGACTTGGACCTAATTTTGGAACAAGAGGAGCTATAAAAGAGAAGTCTTTCTACAACTTGAAGGATGACGTATTTTATTACTTGGAATTTTGGTGGAGAGCGGCGACTAGGGTTTGCTTTTCGTTATTTTCATCTTCTTTATTATTGATTATGATGAACTCCATAGCTATGAGTAGATAGATACAATTATTGGTTATGGGATAAAAGTTGATTTCTCAAGCATGATATTTAAATCAATGGATTAGTTTTGTCTCAACTTTATTGTTTATGATTTATTGTTAATATTGTTGCATGATTTGAGTGCTACTTTTATTGAGTCCAGAATCAATTAGATTGGTCTTCATATCTATTGCTAGATTAGGTTTTATTATACGAAAAAGTGATAAATTCCTGATTACAAGTATCATAAATGTGAGTAGTGCTTGTAGTGATATATCCTACTAGTCACATATGAATCATAACCTTAGTTAAATCGAATTAGTACTTTTACACGTTCGGTTGCTTTGATTAGTCTTATTCCATAAAACTTAAAGCTTTTAGGGAGTTAAACTTAATTGTGCTTTTACACTTTAGGTTTCTTTCTAGGAAGAATTCACATATGCATCTTTTAATGTGGTTGTGATGAAATCAGGGAATTAGCAGGGTATACTTGTGATCAAGGTATCCTAGGACTTTTAGTAAATGAGAGATTAAAATTTCAATTCTAGTCATTGATGAAAATACGTGTTTGTGAATGATACAATCCCGTGACCAATATATTCTCTCTATTGATTATTCAAATTATTTGCCTTACTTTAGTTTTATTTTATTACTTTGCTAAACAACAAAAATCCCCCCTTGGTTACCTTAGAAACTGAAAATCGCATAACAACAATTGCCTCTCTGTGGATACGAACTATTTCTTATCACGTACTTCATTTATATTTAGTAGAGTGAGAAAGTGAATTGTTTTTGCTCGGCTGACAACCGACCACAGGTGCCTCTTGATCTGCATTTTGAATTGGAGCTTGTGCATCTCAGCTTTGATTACCCTTTCTTGGTGCCTTTGGAGGAGCTGAAGATGCAAGCTTGTGCTGCGGTTCGTCTTTCCGTTTACTCCATTCCGCAACAGCATTTGTGGAAGGATGGATGTTGTACTGCTTGTTGATCAGACGCATGTTACTTCGAGTCTCTCGCGGTTCCTCAGCTTTTGTAGCTTTAGTCCTTTCTAGTAAAGCGGGTGTGGTAGTTGCCGATCTTTTAACCGCTTCGTGAACTTCTGAAAAGGTCTGGAAGTATATATTTTCTAGTAAAGATCTGTAGACCGGGATCATTCCATTGATGCACCAGTCCACAAGTTGCTTCTCCGTAACATTTGGATCATGGAAGTCCAGGGCTTGAACCCTAAACCTTTTCACATAATCGTTAGGATGTTCGTTGCTTCTTTGAAACATCCTTCCAAGGTCAGAGAGAGTGATTTTCTCTGAAACGAAGAAATATTTCCTATAGAAGGCATTAATCATTTCTTCCGAACTTTTGATAGTCCTTGGTGCAATATTGTTGTACCAGGTGTATGCCCTGCCTTTCAAATATTTTGAAAATTCCTTGAGGCGGACAACATGGTTATCTTCATGTTCTCTTAGAGCTTCCAGAAACCGGGAAACATATTATATAGCATTGCATGTTCCATCATAAAGGGTGAACGTTGGAGAAACATAACCTTTTGGCAGAGGAATCCTTTGTGTAGCGGAAGGGTATGGAGGTTGGTGACGGTGGACAGAAGATGACGCTTTATCCTTTACACGATCTTCCAAGAGACGCTCCAAGTCTTCACGGGTGATGAAACTGGACGGTTCCTTTGACTCTACAGTTTTAGCTTTAGGAACCTCTTCATCATCTACTTCATGGATTGGAGTGACTTCAGGATCAGCGTCCGAAGTTGTTTCTTTAGATTTTCCTTTCTCTTGAGTTTTCTATGACACCTTGTCTGTAATAGTATTGAGATAATTGAATAACTCATTTTGAGTAGCATCCATATCAGTCTGATTCTTGGCAAGAGTTTCCTGCACTTTCATGAGATCATCTATGGTAGGAGGATTTTCTCTTACTTTCTCAGAGTGCCGACCAAAGATATGATGATTTCCAGCATTGGGCTGAGGAGGAGTAATGTCTCCACCATTGTCAGAAGTAGGAATAGTTCCTGGAATACCGTCATTGTTATTGTTGCTAGTTCTAGCGTCGTTTCCATTCGTAACTAACCCAGACCTAAGACCAACATCTTGTGAAAATATGATATTGTAACCGAGAGAATGATCTCCCACTGTGGTCGCCAATCTGTAGATGGGAAAAAAGATTTGATGGTTTTTATGGAATTGAGGAGACGACCGTGCAGAGGAGAATCCTTGAACCGAGCAAATGCTCAACCTCACACAGATGCACTGCAAGAAGGGAGTGCTTTAAGTTCAAGAGATCAATCTGTAAGACTCCGTCCTAAACCAAGAAAATGTTCGTTCCAGAGTCAATTTGGTCACAAGAGAGGATGGGTTGATCTGTAGGAGGGAAGATGAGAAATGTGTGGGATCAGTAGTGATCAAACATTGTAGGTGTGTTGTGTATTCGGCGTGAAGAAAATAAGTTAAGTTCTGATTGATTGAACGTTGGGTTCTTAATCTCTTGTTTGTCTGCTTGACCAGAGATTGTCCTGTCCCCCCAATCATGATTCAGAGACTTATTTATATTCTCAGAATTGTAAACACCTTGATCCCATAAAGTGTGACAGTTGCTGGAGTCAAAGAATGGGGAAGTGGGAAATCGTGTCAAAACTAGTTTCTCATCGTGCGAAGACTTGGTTAATTTTCCACCCACTACTTTGCTAACTCCTCCAAATGATTGCACGACTTGCTCGCATTCTCATCGTGTGTATGAACACACGTGTCGTGGACCGCCATACCAAAAACCTACTTAATATCCCCCATGTAACACGATTGACATCTCGTGATTGTGGAGTCAGTTGCTGACTTTATGGGACGATGAGTCCTTGCATTGTTGAGTTGAACGTGATTTGCAAATGTTCTGAGAGTCATGAATTCAACATGCCTGATGAGACAAAGGTATATTGTCGAATAAATGTTGATAACTTAAGGTGAGTAAATGTTTCTGAATTGTTAAATATTGATAGTTGAACCAATATTCCTTAGTCTGAGCAAATATTGCTCGTCTGAGAAACTATTGCTCATCTGATGAATTGTTGGTGTAGATAAAATAAAATATTGATTTAAGATACTGGCAGCTAGGCCGAGCATAATAATAAAAGTGTTGATCACCGGATCATCATAAACTTATTAGTGTTTGAATCTGCTCAGAATTACGTTTTTGCAGATCTCTGGATTCGAAACCCAAATTTTTGATCAATCGATGATTTATTGAAATTCAACCACAGAGTGAAGGAGGGACTGGCTACATGGGATGAAGAGTCGACCATGTAACGCCCAGATGCTCAAATGAGCAAAATACCAAAGTCTCCTGAAGACCAGTTGGTGAAAGGATGATTAAATGCTGGTTAAAATTTTATTAAAATAATGTTCGTGTGAGCGTTAGGTAGTAAAACCTGATTATGGAGAGACGAGGGACCAACCAAGGGCCATGGAACCGGCTCTTGGTGATCGTGGGACCAGCTGATGGTCGTTTGAGCAAACTCCAAGTTGTTTGAGAAGAGTTTGGACCCAATATGAGCAATTGGACAAATTAGGTCAAAATTATTAAAATGTGCGGGACCGGATATTTGCAAGCCTTAGTGACAACCTTGGTCAGTCAAGGAGACATGCCCGTGTTACCGTAATGTCCGTGTCTCAGTCTTGAGAGTTTCGATATTTTTTGATGCGCGTTTGAGCAACATTCTGAGAAAATATGAAGGATTCAGGGTTTCGCTGAAACTGGGAAATCTTCATGAGATGATGAAAAATAACTGATAAAATAGGGAATTGCAAGGTGTGGGACCGGACATGGCTAGGGCATAGCCGGCCATCTAGCAAGCTCGGTCCCGCAGCACATTTCCCAATTTTATGTATTTTTCCTGATGTGAAGGAAATACCATGAAAATGAGGAATTTCATGAAGTTAAGGAATATGTAAATAATAATAAGAAAATAGGGAGTATTAAAGTGTGGAACCGTCTATGGACAAGGCATGTCCCGCCGGCCAATGGGCACGGTCCCATGTCACTTTCCCTAATTTTACAACATTTTCATGATTTTAAGAAATATCATGAAATCAAGGAGTTTGTTGAAACTAGGGAATTTCCTTGAAGTGAAGGAGTTTCCATGAGATGAAGGAAACAAATAATATTAAAATAATGAAACAAGGGCGCGTGGGACCGACCACACCTAGGGCATGGACGGCCAATGAGCCCGGTCCTGTGAGCTTTTCCCTAATTTTATGTAATTTTCATGAGTTGAGGGAAATATCATGAAATCAGGGAATTTTCATGGGTAATAATAAAATAATAAGGAATCATGAGGTGTGAGACCGGCCACGTCTAGGGCATGGTAGGCCGGCTAGTAGGCCCGGTCCCACGACACTTTTCCTAATTTTTAATATTTCTTTGATACGAGGAAACACCATGAAACTGAGGAGTTTCCTTAAGAAGAAGGAGATTTTCTCAAATGAAAGGATTTTCATGAGATCATGGAAAAATAATAAAATATGATAAGTATAGAATTGGGCGTGGGACTGGCCACGGCGTGACTGACCGGCCAGTGGGCTCAGTCCCCTAGCGCCTTTGCTAATATTGTTTTATTATTAATTTTCTTCCTATTTTGCATAGGTTCATCGTTCCTTCGTGTTCTGGAATATTCGTTTGTGCATTCAGGTGCTCGTTTGTGCGTTATTGTTGAGTACACTTGCACCATTTTGGTCGGGGTTTACTCAATAGCGGCTCAGATGCCCGTACATCGAATATTTACTACTAACCCATGGAATTCTGCTGGGAAGAGCCATGAATTGAAGCAACGAAACATTATGAATAATGTAGAATATTTTCCAGGAATTCAGTTAATGAATCTAATAATTTAGGAATAATTAATTGATGACTCTATTCTAGTACGATCGTATAGGAGCATTAATTATTCAGGAATTGAGAGATATGAGCTTGTTGATGCATCATATTTCTTTTATATAGTCAGGGAAAACATAAACATTGTTACATCATGAAGACGTTATGGATCTACACTAGCATGCAAGCTTTCTAGAAGCCGTCCAATCTTTCAATTCTATATGGAAGTAATTACTTAAATTGCTCAGTATTTATGAGATATGTCGTTGCCTCGGCTGAGAGACTGCACATCCACATATGCTCTGAGAGATAGAATTCTCAGTCAGAGATTTTGCAGCACGAGCTTTCATGCTTTCGACGAGAGACATGAGTCTCAATACTCATCTGATTGTTATATCAGGAGCATGTACAATTACGGTTTTGCGATTTTAGCCTTTGTCGAATATACACTATCTACAGGGATCTTTGGAAGAATCCCAACATAGGATCAAACAACATCCTGACAAGAAGAGGTCTGAGAGATCTTTTGAGGTGGGAGAATGGGTTTATCTCAGATTAAAGCCTTACAGGCAAACTTCTGTCTAGTTAAGAAGAAACCTCAAGTTAGCTGCTAAGTTTTATGGTCCTTATCAAGTGTTATAGAAGATTGGCAATGTAGCTTATAAACTGCAACTACCAGCTGGGTTAAAGATTCACTCCACTTTCCATGTTTCACAGCTCAAGCCAAAGATAGGAGTGGGAATGCTACCACCAAACTGAGTTACCCTCTATCACTAAGGAAGGAGAGTTGAAGACCAAACCCCTGCAAGTAATGGGTACCAGGCTGGTTAAGAAGAACAATCAGAGTATTCCTCAAGTTCTCATTCAATGGTAAGGGTTATCAACTGATGAACCAACACAGGAGGATAAGCAGTCAATGAAGGTGCAATTCCCAAAATTCATCCTTGAGGACAAGGATTGAGTGAAGGAGAGGGATTTGTCATGAAAGGCCTTATTGTTTTGTTAGTGGGCTTAATTTTATTTACTTATGTATTTTTTTTGGTTAATGGGCTGAGCCCAGTTGTCCTAGGTTAAACAATTTAGTTGAGATGTCTTCTTGGTAGTTAGATTGAGATGCAGGGATTGGTCTATTAATAACCAATCATTGTATTCACCTGGTTTTATCAATGAAAAATATAACTTAGCTGCTTCTTCCCTTCTCTGCTAAATTCCTTCTTTCCCCCAAGAGTTGTCTTCTATGCTAATTTGTAATGTAGATCGTTACATGAATCTAGCAAATAATCAAGCGACTCTTTAAATGAGTTTTGGTTCACTAAAATATGACAACCAAACTTGACATACCAACGCTTGGTGGGTTAAACCGAGCAATGCTCTAAAAGGTAGTATATATTTCCTCCTTTTCCGTTTGGATTAGGTCGCAACTTGTCTCTTAAACCCATGTCCTCCAGATCCATTCGAGCAGCCAAGTGATCTTTCGACTTTAATTCATTGTTCAACAATGTTCTAACGATACTCTCACATACATTCTTTTCGACGTGCATGAAATATATGCAATGGTGGACATCATGATACCGCCAGTAGGGGAGGAGCCGGAACCATATATTGAGCTTTTTCCAGTAGGGCCTGACGGTCTCCTTATCCTTCCCCTTTATTGGGTCGATGGTCTTTTCGATTCTCTTCATCTTTCCACCTCTTCCAGGGTTATCCTGCACGAATTCCACTACAATGTTCTTCCATACCTTTTCCCATTCATTCTTTATAGACTTTACCTCATTGTATATTTGTGACGGGTTCATAAGTTCTGGAGCCTTGTCAGTTTTCTCTTTTCCGTTGAACCCCTTCTGAAATCTGAATGGATGCTTATATGGTAGGTATCTTCTATGCCATGTATAAACCTCTTTCCTACTTCGTTTTAGCCTGACATAGTAAGTAGTTCTCCCACACACCTTACAGGCGTCTCGTCCCTGGTAGGGAAAACCACACAGTGTACCAAGAGCAGGGTGTTGATGGTGGTTTTAGCTTAGAGTTAAAATTGTAAAACCTTGCATCTGATGTGACGTCACTCTGTAAGGAAACGGAGTCATGAGTGTTAACCTCTCCGCTGACATATTTATTGAGCCATTCAATATATTTACATGAAATTTACCCAGACTGGCGCATGTAGCAACCATCCAATGTCCTGTAAGTTTCGGCGCCTTGCCAATATTCACTTAATATGAGTTTCTTTGAATGCTTTTTATGTTGTGTTCCCCGGATGAACCCTTAAAGTTGATATGGCATGAAAATTTATGTTCACTCGCAGCAGAGTAGCATGAATTTCCAAATATAAAGGATAAGGTCTTTGCATGAGGTATTCAATCAGAACTTTGTGTCAACACATAGAATTCAATCAATTACTTTTGTGCCTTGCGCAGTATACCAGAACTTGCTTGTCGAAAGAAATCCTAGGAAAACTAGGTAATTAATCCGCCATGGATTAGTAGGTGCAAAATCTTGCCCAGAATCAAAAAACAGGGAGCCGACGCAGCAAAGGGAGGCGTGGCCATGCCTTAGGCCAACTGGCCCCACTTGCCATTGGCCACGCCCCATCCTAAACCGGCTTATTTCCCTCGACCAAACATGTCGCCTCAAACTAGCCACGCACACATAAGTCGTGGTTGGGTCCTTACTTGTCGGCCCCACTTCCCATCGACCAATCAGGTTGCTCTAAAGCCGCCACACTCACGCCAGAAGTGTGGCCACGCCCATGCTTGGTCGGCCCCTCTCCTTCCTACCGACCAATCAGGTCACTTTAAAATGCACCACAAGCACTAGAGGTGTGGCCGCGCCTTATGTTTGGCCGCCCCCTTTTCTTGACCAATCAAGTCGCTCTAAACTTGCGACCATACATTAAAGGTCAAATGCACCCTGTCGTGCCACCATACTAACTGGAAATCCAAACGCGCCCTGCCACAACAACATATTAATCGGCATGCCAACATGCCACTCTGCCGCAGTAACATGCCAAACGTGCCATGTTGCGCCAATAAGTTGAGCGGCATGCAACATGCCACTCCGCCGCACCAACATGCCAAACATGCCACTTCGTGGCAACATGCCATAAATAGCGCCATATGTGCTAACCCACCTCTTGTTCGTGGCAAACGCCATGAAAAGCTTAAGTTAGGGTTTTCTAGTCAAAAGCACGACCCTGCATTAACCAAAACCCTAATTTCCATTCGTGGCACAAATTATGCCACTTTGACCCCACAACACGTCGCGAGCCGTGTGGGAGCCAGGAAGCCCTAGGGTTGGCGCCATATCATAGCCACCCACGGAAATTCCTACTCCTGTGGTCGTTTCCACACTATGGTCTTTCCATAGTTCCTTTGGCATAGCTATGGCGCCATTTGCACAAAAAGTATCGCCATGCCGCGGCCGCATGCCACACGCACTAATTAGGGTTTCGACATGCCAAACCCTAATTTGGGAAAAGTTGCTACGCCAACCAAAGGAAAATAAAGTCTCCCAGAGCGTTGGGATTGATGTGGCAACAGGGCCAATGTTGCCACGCCACATGTGGGTCCAATACCGAGGTGCCAAAGTCTAGCGTCCAATGCTATTCCAGACGCTACTTCGTGCCACTGACATGTGCTAACTATGCCAGCCACGCCGCCATGTCGCAGTCATGCCGCACGTGTTAAATAGAGTTGCGATGCGCCAAACCCTAATTTGGATAAAAGTTCCCATGCCAATTGAGTCCAGTGAGTCTCCTAAGGGATCAAGATTAACTTAGCAACATGGCCAATGTTCCCAGAAGCCATATTTGGGTCTAACACTTATATGCCAAAACAGCTACCACGGCTACGCCACTAGCATGCCTCTATGCCATGTTTCCGCCAGGCGCCACTATGCCAATGGCGCCAATTCGCTATACAACAAGATGCGGCCGTAATCAATGGCCATCGTTCCTCATAGATGCAATCTCAGCCATCCAAGTTCGCCACTGAACTGACAGACTTGTGGCAAGTTTTAGGCGACCAACTGCCTAAATCTAGTGGCCATGGCTACGCCAGGTGCCACTTGCATCACCGTGCCACTGGCATGCACGAGTCATGCCAGCCATGCCACATTACTACTGGCGTACACCAAAGCGCCACCGCGCCATTATCAGGCGCCAACACAAGGTAGTCGTAATCAACGGATACCCTCCTTCATGAGATGCGATCTCAGCCATCGAAGTTCACCACCGAGCTGACAAACCTGTGGAAAGTTTTAGGCGACCAGCCAAAACAAGCCCAATAGCATTACATGCTATTTTCCTGCGGTTAGTCATTTGACTTTGACTTGCCACACGTAGCAAAGTGCTACATGTTTTCCACGAAAACACTCGAGACATCAAACATGTCACGAACTGGGGGATGTTCATCAAGGTATTGGTCTGGCGGTTTACAGCGTGCGGCGTGCAATGCGCCCGTTACAAGAAAGTGTCATGAAGCAGGATAATTAGTGGTGGTAAAAAGTAACGGTGTAAACGAATTCACTTCCTTCATCATGGAAGCATAATGACTGATGGTTACACGTTACTCTATTCTTCCACCACTCAATCGTTTCCACTTTCTACGAGACCAGGGTACGTATCAATATGACTTGTATAAATAGGCTTCACCTATTTTCACCAAACAACAAGTTTTTGGGGTCGGCAACAACACAGTATCTAAAAACCACCTTGTAGATTTCCATTCTGCTATCCAGTTATACTTTCAAATACAAGTCATAAACAACCACACCTTCGGAATCAACGATTTTGGTCTCAACACTATCTTCGCTTCCCTCCCTAAGACCAACCCTTCTCCTTCACTTTGTGACCGAAGCAAGCCTGGAACGGCCATTTCTTGGTTTAAGCCAGGATTGTAAAGATTGATCTCTCGAATCAAAAGTACTCCAGTGCAGTGCATTTTTTAGGGTTTAGATTTTTTTCTCACCCACACACCCAAAATTACCAAAACCAGCAAAAATTGTTTTCACCCACAAACAATTGGCAACCACAGTGGGAGGTTAAATCTCTCGGTTGCAGCTCCAATTTCCAGAAGATGGTCAGTCTTAGAACTGAGTCCATGATCCTAAACTCCACTCAGACTCCGGCGAATGGCGATGACTCTTCTCAGTTCTCCCAACATGGCACCTAATGGCGCAGCCAATGAAGAGGTTGGCCGAATTGGCACGGGTTCAGGAGATCCACACAAGGAACATGAACCTGATGAAGGAGACGATAGACAGCATACTCAACTTTCTTATCATATTTACATCAGATTTGAGTGGTTCACCCGCCCCGAAAATTCCAGCACCGGGGACTGACGTCCCGGATGATTGTTCTCAGGTCAACAACTTCACCACCAATCAAAAACAGGTGAACCAGGAAGCAGCCGAGTTGGTGGAAGGTTTATGTGAACTTCTGCACCTTTCCAAGGACTAGCGAGCGGAGACATTTACTGCGATTAATCAAATATCCCTAGACATGTGTTTGGTTCCTTTACGCTCGGGGACTCCAAGAGTATCAGAGATATCCATCAATAATGTTACATTTACTGAAGACGACATGATGGAAGAAGAAGGACATAACCGGGCCCTACACGTCACTGCTCGCATCAAGGATTCAGAGTTCAAAAGGCCCCTCATCGACATGGGGGCGTCCTCCAATGTTATTACTCTCAGAACGCTCAGAACAGCCAAGGTGCGGCCAAGCAAAATTATACGGCAGCCTACCATGATGACAGATTTTGAAGGCAACCAAACCGGCACGTATGGATATATCAACCTGAATCTGTCAGTATGACCAATCCAGTCGAAGGTAAAGTTCGAGGTAATCGAAAAGGAGCCAGACTACCAAATGATACCGGGAAGATCGTGGCTCCACGATAACAGGGTCGTTCCTTCAACATATAACCAGTGCCTAAAGACCATGTTGAAAGAAGAAGTTATTCGCATTCCCGCGTCATCATCTCCTTGTGCACCAATCTGCGGTATGGAGATGTTCGAACCGAAATAAAATTCGCGGGAATCGTCAGGAAAATTTCAATGCACTCCACTCCCGACATGGACATCAATCGAAGAAGAGTACGGGCTCGCATCGCTGCACAAAGAGACCCAATCTTGTGCCATCCCTCCAAAAGAAAACCACGCCAATTTGCCCTTATCGAATGGAAGTATGGCTCGTACTCATACCAAGCGGGAGCAGCCTTTTATTGCAACCCGTGACGAAAAAGGGAAAATTGTATACCGGCGCCGCTGTTAGCAATTAGCAGGGGAGACTATCACCCAGTCTCTCCGCCCAATGGAATGAAATCACAACAGCGAGCCACAAGAGGAGGTGTCAGATGCACCATGACAACTGCAGGACGGAACCAACTCCACCACAGATGAATTCGAAGTTGTCAACATCGGAAGTGAGGAATCTCCACGGCCTATCTCCATCAGCTCAACTCTATGTGCCGACGAACGTGCAAAACTGGTGGACCTTCTTAAGGAATATCAAGACGTATTCGCGTGGACGTACGAGGAAATGCCTGGCTTGGATGAGAAACTGGTCACTCATCATCTACATATAATACCCTGATCCAAACCGGTCAAACCATCTCCGAGACAGTTCAGACACGATGTAGAAGAACATATCAAGTCGGAAATTCAAAAATTACTAGTCGCTGGTTTCATCAAACCCATTTACCATCCCACCTGGTTGTCCAATGTGGTTCCAGTAAAGAAGAAGAGCGGCCAAATCAGGTGCTGTGTTGATTTTAGGGATCTGAACAAATGCTGCCCAAGGATGATTTTTTTTTCCTAACATTGATATGTTGTTAGACGCCACCAGTGGTCACGGCATGTTCTCTTTCATGGATGGGTACATCGGCTACAATCAAATAAAGATGTACGAGCACGACGCAAGTAAGACAGCTTTTCGAACTCCTCTCGGAAATTTTTACTATACCATGATGCCTTTCGGTTTGAAAAATGCTGGCGTGATGCGTGTCGTAAGTGCAACAAATTACTCGATATATTTCCCACTAATTGACTGGTAATATAGCGGTAGTAAGATATCTTTCTCACAGAGAACTGTGTAATTTATAGGTTATTTGATCAACAAAATAAAGTAAATAACAAATGGGAGATTGGTTTTAAGATGAATAATAAGATAATAAGAAAACAAAGATGATTAAGGAATCATTCGCCGTCACTGGACAAAAACTTGACTAAAATACTTGTTTATTCCTTGTTAAATTTCTGTTGTCAACAACCATAGAATAGCAATAAGCTCTACTATCCTCAGAATTCATGTTGTCACTAGATACGGAAGCGCTCGACTACTAGATTCTATCCATCTGAGCCACCATGAATAAGCTCTCAAGGTGTAACCCATCGAATGCATTACGTTTTGTGAATTAGGTTAATCCTAGCATCAGACGCATAAGCTCGGTATGCTTACTAGTGTCATATCTATACACAATTGCTTAACAGAATCCCTCTGTCAGCTTTTGCGATGTACTACTTGTGTATGGAATAGAGTGACTATTACACGTATCACCAACTCCAATACTAGTAGAAGAATTACTATCGGGTTAATTCAAATGGCCATTTAAATAACCCAATAGTAATCTTAGACGATAAAAATAATAGAGACAATCGACGAGAAATTAAACTCAAAATAAACTTGTGAAAAGAATTAAAATTCCATTAATCAGGACTTTGAAATCATCCCTAAGCTACACATGGATTTACTAAAACCCATGAAAAATATATGAAATAAAAAAAAAAAAAAAAGTTGGTTTCCCCTTAGAGAGGTAA
>NW_020621381.1:286925-323213 GCF_003573695.1 Papaver somniferum | reverse complement strand
TTTTTTTTTTTTTTTTTTTTTTTTGTATTTTTCTCTCCCAAAAAGTTGTCTGTTCAAGACTGCCGCACCAACCCTTTATATAGGCTTCCTTTCGCGTGGTTTCCTCGTCAGATTAAGAATACAAAGTCGGTCAAAAGAGTTTTTAACTTTGAAAACTCAAGTGATATTGATACGCTGCAGCTGGAGTAACTTAATCGAAATGTGCATGGTTTCTTATTGGCTCACACTACAGTCGGACCCACTTGTTCCGAACTGTCTTCCTTCAATAATCCAGTACACATCAAATCTGGTGTACAAAGCCGTACTGGATTCCCACTTTTACTTTCACCGCGTCAGAAATATTCTCCAAGAGATAACTCTGTTCTTCTCAAACCCCTTCCAAGATTTATCCCAGCTGAATTCTCTCGCAAGTCAAACTCTTAACAGAACCTCGGAATCTCCTCCGCTTAGTCATCAAACCAGGATAACAATTCTAGCCATTTACTGCCAAGATATTATCGGCAACAGTTCCTCGTTCATCTCTCGTTATATCATCAGACCCACTCTCTTCTCCGACTCGGACTCAACCTCCATTACTCGCTGGTCATCACTGCCATGCATCTCAGTTTCATCGTCAATGGTAGTAGCATCGTCTTCTCATCAACGTTATGATCATCACCGTCATTGAGTTCTCGAGTTCAACTCCACTAATGGCAGCAAGCCTTCATATTCACATTCTTGCATCGTTCTCCATTACTGCCAAGAATAACTGCAGCTTCACTCTCGGTTTCACCATCTATCATCTCCGTGATCATCTCTGATCATCAAACTCGGTATCACTGGCATTAATGGCAGCAGCCAACCGTTCTTGAACCTTTCAAAACCCATGTCCTCTAGCCGTATCTTCACACTCCAGTAATATCGTACCATTCGAATTCTCTTATTCGATCACCAACAGTCCATGCTGAAGCTTTGCACCTGGTTCTCTCGTGAAGGAACTGAACTGAATAGTGATGATGAATATAATGGTGGCAGCTCTGAGTAACTAGGACGAGTGCCTTTAACACTATTTGAATTCCAGCCTCCCCATTGAATGACATGACTGTCTTTAGCGGTTCCCTTGAAACAGTCCACCCCTTAACAGAATGAATGTCCCTTAACGTACAGTGGGGGTGCCAATAGCTCTTGACCTTTAAAATGACCATTTTGCCCTTGAAGTCTTCTAAGTTCTTATTTTGCTCATAATTTCTTCATACGAACTCAGAATGACTTCGTTCTTTCGCCATTGACTTCATCTTCATGTCCTCTACAAAATGATAACTATAAATCCTCCATTTGAACGAGTTACATTGGGTCTTTGGCCCTTCTTCACCAGTGACTTCACTTTTAGAGCTATTTCCATTTCTTTAGGATGATTCATCTAATAAAACACAAATAAAAGAAAACACGCATAACATACAATAATTGCAAGAAAACTAACAAATACTAGTATTGAATTGATACCAAATATATGTGAAATATGCACTTATCATGGCGTCACCTACCAACGCGCATGACCACAATTTTCCATGATATGATGCATAAGCAAGTTGAAGACTACGTGGATGACATAGTGGTTAAATCAAAAACCTGGGAGGCCCATACAGAGGTTCTGCGACAGGTGTTTGAAAGGTGTTGTGAATACAAATTAAAGATGAATCCTTTGAAGTGTGCCTTTGGCTGGCGTCTCTTCGGGCTAATTTCTAGGTTTCCTGGTGACCGCCGAGGGAATCAAAGTCGACCCAGCCAAAACCCAAGCCATCCTAACGATGCCACCTCCACAAAATGTGAAAGAACTCCAGAGATTCATGGGTAAGGTAAACCACATCCGACGTTTTATACTGGGTTTAGCTCAGCTTGTTGCTTCATTCACCCCCTTGCTGAAGAAAGGGGAAAGTTTTGTTTGGACAACGCTACAACAAGAGGATTTTCGGAAGAATCATCAGATACTGTTGTAGATGGGGAAAAATGATTTGCTGGTTTTTACGGAATTGAGGAAACGACCGTGCGGAGGAGACTCCTTGAACCGAGCAAATGCTCAACCTCACACAGATGCACTGCAAGAAGGGAGTGCTTTAAGTTCGAGAGATCAATCTGTAAGACTCCGACCTAAACCAAGACAATGGTCGTCCAGAGTCAATTCGGTCACAAGGGAGGATGGGTTGATCTGTAGGAGGGAAGCTGAGAAATGTGTGGGATCAATGGTGATCAAAGATTGTAGGTGTGTTGCGTATTCGGCATGAAGAAAATAAGTTAAGTTCTGATTGATTGAACGTTGGGTTCTTAATCTATTGTTTGTTTTCTTGATGAGAGATTGTCTTATCCTCCCAATCATGATTCAGAGACTTATTTATATTGCCAGAATTGTAAACACCTTGATCCCATGAAGTGTGACAGTTGCAGGAGTCAAAGATTGGGGAAGTGGGAAATCGTGTCAAAACCAGTTTCCCATCGTGCAGAGACTTGGTTAATTTTCCACCCACTACTTTGCTAACTCCACCAACTAATTGCATGACTTTCTCACATTCTCATCGTGTGTATGAACACACGTGTCGTAGGCCGCCAGACCAAAACCTTAGTTAATATCCCCCATGTGACACGATTGACATCTCGTGATTGTGGAGTATGTTGCTGACTTTATGGGACGATGAGTCCTTGTATTGTTGAGTTGAACGTGATTTGCAAATGTTCTGAGACTCATGAATTGAACATGCCTGCTGAGACAAAAGTATATTGTCGAATAAATTTTGATAACTTAAGGTGCACAAATGTTGCTGAATTGTTGAATATTGATAGTTGAACCAATATTCCTTAGTCTGAGCAAATATTGCTCGTCTGAGCAAATGTTGCTCATCTGATAAATTGTTGGTGTCAGGACCAGATAAAATAAAATATTAATTTAAGATAATGGCATCTAAGCCGAGCATAATAATAAAAGTGTTGATCACGGGATCATCATAAAATTATTAGTATTTGGATATGCTCAGAATTACGTTTTTGCAGAGCTCTGGATTCGAAACCCTAATTTTTGATCAATCGATGATTTATTGAAAATCAGCCACAGAGTGAAGGAGGGGCCGGCTACATGAGATGACGAGTCGACATGCAACGCCTAGATGCTCAAATGAGCAAAATACCAAAGTCTCCTGAAGACCAGTTGGTGAAAGGATGATTAAATGCTGGTTTAATCATTTATTAAAATAATGCTCTTGTGAGCGTTAGGTAGTAAAACCTGATTATAGAGATATGAGGCACTGACCAAGGGTCATGGGACCGGCTCTTGGTGATCGTGGGACCATCTGATGGTCGTTTGAGCAAACTCCAAGTTGTTTGAGAAGAGTTTGGACCCAATATGAGCAATTGAGCAAATTAGGTCAAAATTATTAAAACATATGGGACCGACTTTTTGCAAGACTTAGGGACGACCTTGGTCGGTCAAGGAGACAAGCCCATGTTACCACAATGTCCGTGTCTCAGTCTTGAGAGTTTCGATATTTTCTGATGCGCGTTTTAGCAACATTTTGAGAAAATATGAAGGATTCAGGGTTTTGCTGAAACTAAGGAATATTCATGAGATGATGAAAAATGATTAATAAAATAGGGAATTGCAAGGTATGGTACCGAGCTAGCAAGCTCGGTATGAGAATTGCAAGGTATGGGACCCAGCTAGCAAGCTCGGTCCCGCAACACCTTCCCAATTTTATGTATTTTCCCTGATGTGAGCCAAATACCATAAAACTGAGGAACTTTATGAGGTTAAGGAATTTCCATGAAATTATGGAAATAATAATAATAAAATAGGGATTCATGAAGTGTGGGACCTGCTATGGCCAAGGCATAGACGGCCAGCCAATGAGCATGGTCCCATGGCACTTTCCCTAAATTTATATTATTTTCATGAGTTGAGGGAAATATCATGAAATCAAGGAGTTTGTTGAAACTAGGGAGTTTTCTTGAAGTGAAGGAGTTTCCATGAGATGAGGGAAACAAATAATATTAAAATAATGAGACAAGGGCGTGTGGGACCGCCACGGCTAGGGCATGGCCGGCCGACTAATGAGCCCGTCCCGTGAGCTTTTCCCTAATTTTATATTATTTTTCATGAGTTGATGGAAATATTAACAAATTTGGGAATTTTCATGGGATGAGGGAAATAATAAAATAATAAGGAATCATGAGGTGTGGGACCGGCCACGGCTAGGGCATGGCCGGCCGGCTAGTGGGCCCGATTCCGCGACACCTTTCCTAAATTTTATTATTTCTTTGATACGAGGAAACACCATGAGACTGGGGAGCTTCCTTGAGACGAAAGAAATTTGTTCAAATGAAGGGATTTTCATGAGATCAGGGAAAAATAATAAAATATGATAAAATATAAAATTGGGTATGGGACTGGCCACGGCGTGACTGGCCGGCCGGTGGGCCCAGTCCCCTAGAGCCTTTGTTAATATTTTTTTATTATTATTATTATTATTCTCCCTATTTTGCATAGGTTCATCGTTCCTTCGTGTTTTGGAATGCTCGTTCGTGCATTCAGGTGCTCGTTTGTGCATTATTGCTAAGTACACTTGCACCATTTTAGTCGGGGCTTACTCGATAGCGGCTCAGACGCCCGTACGTTGAATATTTATCACTAACCCATGGAATTATGCTGGGAAGAACCACGAATTGAAGTAACGAAATAATATGAAGAACGCAGAATATTCCTGAATATTCAGTTAATGATTTAAGGATTAGAGATAATTAATTGATGGCTCTATACTAGCAGGCATGCTGTCTAGGAGCATTAGTTATCTGAGAATTGAGTAATATGAGCTTGTTGAAGCGTCATATTTTCTTTATATAGTCAGGGAAAACATTGTTACATCCTGAAGATGTTATTGCTCTATACTAGAAGGAAAGTTTCTATGAGTCTTCCAATCGTTCAATTCTATATAGAAGTAATTACTGAAATTGCTCAGTACTCATGAGATATACCGTTGCCTCAGCTGAAAGACTACACATCTACATATACTTTGAGAGACAGTATTCTCAGTCAGATATTTTGTGGCATGAGATTTCATTCTTTGAGAGACATGAGCCTCAATACTCATCTGATTACTGGATCAGGAGCATGTATAATTATGATTTTACGATTTTATCCCTTGTCTAAAATCCACCATCTACATTAAGTCCTCTGCTTAGTGAGGGACAGTCACGTTCCTCAGTCAGCACTGGATGGTGATTTTCTAGTCATAAACGAAATAAGTAATTGAACTTAGTCGTAAGATAAGATGTTACCGGATTTTCGATTGTACGAGCGAACCATGGCTTGAACGAAGATCCCAGTGGAATGATAGAGCATTGTCTAACGAGCGTAAATTGGTGTAGCACCGCTCTTTTTTTTGATATCTTTTTCAGAAGTTGATAACTTGTTCATGTTAAAATTATATATACATATGGATGTATAGACGTGAGTTTTGTAAAAATCCTTGTTTTAGGAACAAACATTCGTTCGATCGTTAATTTAAGAAACTGGCAATAATCCCTAATGTAGGAGAGATTTTTTATTAAATATGTGAGATTTTAATAAACTCTCGTTTCATAGGTGGATGCTTGTACGAGAGAAAAAGTATTTTTTATTTTAATAGACGTGCGTCTGTTAGTAAATAATTTGTCTATGAGCTTTCATGAAAAATTTATTTTCGATATGTAAGCTTTCACAAGTTTTTGAAAATATACTCTCGAGGGAGCAAAAATATATATGTATATATGTTTTTCAAATTTACGTGAGTTTCACGTTAAAACGTATTTTTTGTAAAATCAATGTTTTGATTTTGAAAAAACGTTGAAAGTAGACAATTATACATGGTGAAATAATGTATGTATGTGAGTTTTCACAATTGTAGAATGTACGCCTGTCCAATTTTTGAAAAACCAGTGGATGTTAAAATTCACGTGGGTTTTTCATGGTTTTATGAAAATCAAGTCATGATTTTGAATAATGAATTTTGCTCGTCTTGCAGGTTTGAAGGAACGAGCAAGTTTTCGAAATTCTGATGTTATAATCATTACATCTAGTGAAATTGTAAATAGGTAAGAGTTGGATTGTTACCATTTTGTTACGCATTTGTTATTGGTATATCCATGACTCCATGTCTTTCTCCTCAGATAGTGGTGACTTCTGGTTACAGTCACCCTTCTGGCTCTTCCGGCTAAAGCTCCAGAAATATCAAGTCAAAGATGAAGACTTATGTGGATGTTCATACCGAGGTGAATCAACCTTTCAGAGACGCTGGAAATCGGGTACTTTATATGTCTCTAGATCATCTTGGAGTCGTCCGTGCTAAGATATATGCTTTCTAGGTATTAGCATATGCAGAGAGAAAGCAGGGGGACGTGATGAAATATCACAGAAAAGAGCTGAAGATGAAAAGCTTTATCAGTATAAGCACCGCCGACTTCAGAAAATGAGACTATAGGATGAAGATGAAGTCGGGATTTGCGTAGATGGTGTAGATCCTAATTTAGATGTGGATGAACAAAGAATTTCGTCATAATTCGTCATCAGAAAATTCAGAAGTCGGTCTTTCAGTAAAAACGTTGTAGAATCTTCGTACGATGTCGTATCTTCGCGGTATACCCATGTTTTTCCATCCTCATAAGATTTCAAAGCTTTAGAAAAGAAGATTTTCGAGTTTTGAGCATGTTTAGGGTCTGAAATAGGTGAAACAGTAAACTTCCAGGAGATCTCCAGAAAATTGTCAGCTGGCATGTAGTCCAATGTTTTGGACACATCGCTTTGCTCGTTTCTCCAATTGCTATGAATTTTGGATATGTTTCAGAGGACATACATACGAAGATAATGGTATACGACCCATACCTAGATTCTTCACCAATGTCACCCAGATCGCTTCTTTGTGCGGGACAGTGTAAGATCATCTCAGACGAGCTTGTTGTAAAACACTCTTGTTGTGTCTTTGGACCATTAGCTTGTGTTTTGAACGGTTGGTGAAGGATTTCAATGTCATTGATTCATTTGAGATCAGGACCCCTTGATTGATACATGAGCATGGTGCTTGCAGCCATCTTGTTTCGTCGTAGAAACATCACTTCTGAAACCCTGGTCACGGGACCATAACTGAGGTTGCTCTCAAGAGGGGGTGGTGTAATGACCATGGTTCATGTTCCGGTGGTAGCATTCCTTTTATGATGAATGATTAGAAAATGAGAGTCTGGTGCCACGGGTCTTGGACTGTGAAACTGATCGTCAAGATCAGTGGACCGTCAGTCCCCAGTATTTTGTTAAATCTCTCATTTTCGTTTTCTCTTCTTCTGGCAAGACTTGGATAGAGGACCCATGTATAAAAATTGATGTAAATACCTAGGTGTTCGAATTTGGAGGTACCTTGATGAAGTTCTTAGTGGAAAGACCTGGTGGACACCGGTGGACTGTGAAAGTTATGAATCCCGTCTAAGAATTGCTGCTTGCATGTTGTATGCTCTGAAAGCTGTAAGAACTTCATACAACGTCGAAATTCGATGCTTGACCCCAACTTTTGAAGATATGAGACTGTGTTATCACATGAGAAAAGAATCACTCAATTTGGAGTTGTAGAGGTCAGCCAACGAAGCACATTTGTAATTTGTAATCCCGTACAAATTTTTCAGATTTCGTAGACATGACGGTAAAGGCCATATCTTTCAGCTCTTATGTCCGATTGAGGTGCCCTTTTGATATGTTATAGAAGAGACATAGACGAACATCCTTCATTGAGGAAGCATTATCCCATTCCTCACCCACTGGTACGTTTTTTTAAACCCATGGCCTGAAGTGTGTTGTATCTCATTTGTAGAGGTGATGAGAACATCTTGTAGAAGAATTTGGATTGTTCCCACCATTCGTCCAAGCTTTGGGAAGACTTTCATGTGAGCATGTTATCAGGTATACACATCTTTATATGAATCATTAGTGCTTGGAGAAGTCCGCTTCGTCGAGCAATACTTCAGAGAATGGTTAATTGATGAAGCCCTGTCATGAGGATGTTGCTCTTGAGACCGTTGTTGATTCTAGATCACGGTTGAAATTTTTACAGAAATTCTTGTTGATGTTGAGACCATGAATGGAGTTCCTCCACATATCCTTGTTGATGCCGATAATATGTTTGGAGTTGCTTCAGAGACCGAAAAAGGATAGAACCATGATTATCTATATAGCCTTTGCTCCTTCATCCAGTGAGCCTTTTACATTCACGAACTAGTTGGTGAGTTGAGCATTCATAAGATGAATATGTTCTAGGATTTCATCCCAAATTCTCTTGAATATGACTTTACTGTGAAGTGGCTTCGTCAGGGAATCGATGTTGTTGTGGCAGATAACAGCGGCAGTCTCCATTCTGGATGTGAGGAGAAAAAGTTCCTTGGTCGTGCCAGGCTTGTGATGTAGAGAGGTTCCATTGATGAAGTTTCATGGAATCACATCAGATTGCAAATTCCAAAAAGATCAAGTCCCTAGTGTATGTTGAAGGAGTTTGTACCATCCATGGATGAATGATGTTGCATCTGCTTAAGAAGTCTTATCATGGGATAATGAAGAATTAGCGATTGTAATTTAGTTACACTTTGATTCCGCTGGTGTTGAATTAGTGTATCATCGTCGAGATATTTGTGCTGAAGCCAGATGCGCCATTATCGAAGGTGTACTCTTTGAGTGGGAGTACAATTTGAAGGCTTCTTAGATGCTTGAGCGTTGAAGCGTACATTCCTTAAGTATCGAATGTCTTAGGGGTTTGATCATCTCTGACCTGGAGTATCTTCTATTGATTTAGCATACCTTTCGTTGCGGTAGTGGGATTCGACACTTGTGAATACATCAGAGCTTTCTGATTTTGTGGAACACATGGACTTGTAGGAGAAACGCCCAAAGTGTTCTTTGCCATGTTTGGACATCATCTCAGTAATGAATGTTTCAGTGCTTGATTCGGAGAAACGTCAGATTCAACCACTTGGTAAAATACTAATGCGGTGAAGCTACCATTCATAACGTCTTGCAGAGTTGCTAGCAGAATTGAGTCCCCATGTAGGGTAGAATGTGAGGAAATAAATGACATAGACATGGAATGAGACTTTCCTGAGTGAGGAACTTCTTGATGAATGTCTATGCATCTTTTGCAGGTTCTTGCTTCAACGTCGCCAAAGTTTGAAATTCCTCCAAGTACTCTGATGATGGAATGTCCGTCAAATCTTCTGGATCAGAACTTTCTTTGTTGGAGAGATGTGCAACCAAAGGCGCTTTGTCAGTAGCCATCTTCTTAGCATGGATCCACGCTCGTCTGAAGAACATGTCATATCCTGGATCTTCCTGATTATGTGAAACTTGGTTTCTGCCCAGGTTGAACTTATGTCCACTTTGAAAGTGATGTAGCCATAAATGTTTCTGAGCGTTCATTCAAGGTCTCTAATAGAGATGGTATCAAGAGTAACTTCTTGTCGAGTGATGCCTGCGGCTCTGAGGGTTTTCAGTGGAATGATGTTGATGGTGGCGTCAGTATCGATCAACATTCTTCTGAATTCATTTCCTTTGAGATGGAATGTGGTAAGCAGTCCCCAGTCGTGCATCTCCTTGACTGTGGATGAAGTTTCAAGGAGTATTTCCGGGATGGACAGGTGTCTGACACAATGTAATTCAGTGTTGAACATGTCTTTCCTTTGTATCTTAGACAGATAGAGCAATTCATAGATATGCTCGATCAATGATTGAACTGCTTCTTTGACTGGTTGTTTGGAGAGTATAAAGGTTCTGATATGGAGAGGATTCTACTCCTTCGGTCCCCAATTAAAGCTATTGTGGATCAACCTTCTCTTTGAAGACGTGCTTCAAAATATTGCAGTTACTTGTTGGATGATTGATGAATCTATGAAGGTGACAGTACCTAGGATTCTCAATTTTTCTTCAGTTGGTTCTTTCCTGACATATGGCAACTTGATTGCACCACCCTGGATCCAGACTTCTAACAATTTGATCACCTCTTCAATGGGAAAAGGGAAGTCAGCTTCTGCTTGATCAGCTTTCGTGCTGGGTTGGAGCTTGTGTATTCCGAGTTTGATTTTCCTTCCTTTGTGCTTTTGAAGGAGCTGAGGAAGCATGCTTGCGTTGTGCACTATACCAAATTCTGGGATTTGAAACAGATCGAAGCCGTTACGAAATGGGGTTGTAACGGCTTTCGCCTGTTTCAAAAGTGGGTGTTACATTTTTTCGTAACGACAATGTAGCCATTACGAATTCTGGATTGTAACGGCGATAGAACAGCTACAGCCCGTTACAAAATGCCACGTAGTAACAGCAGGGCCGTTACGAATTATTTGTAACAACATGGTCGTTACAACGTGGCATATTAATAACGTGCTTGAGCCGTTACTACGTGGCAATTTGAAACAGCTTGAAGCCGTTACGAACTTTTTTTGTAACATCAGAAAGATTACTGCTAGTCAAACATTGACCTGGTCAATATTGACCAGGTCAATGCCGACTGGCAGTTCATTTTCTACCGGAAACAAGCCGGAATTCTAAATTCAATGCCTGTATACATTCATCATCCACACTCAACAACAATTTCTTCAATCTATTCATATCACTTTCATTCAGTTCAGATTTATATTACAAAAGAACTAAAATTTCTCAAGTACCAAACTTTTTTTTTTTTGTTAAGTATCAAATTTCTAAGGGAATACATGGAAGGTTCCAAACACATAGAAACTTACTAACTGCCTACAATACTTGAATACATGAAACTTACAAATCTTAGTTGCTTTGTTCTCCATCCTTTCTTATGATTCAAATAAACGCAATTAAGCTTTATACCCTTTACAGGCTTGCTTTGTTGAAAGCTTGAGCATCAGAAAACTTGATGTATGCAATCCTGCAAAATACAACATGCAGCATTATTATGACAAGTAAACTGGAAGAAACACAGTTCGAGTAAATGTAAACAACCAATAAATACGTGGGTGTAACACCAATTTGTTTTGTTTCTTAGATGTTGGTAGTAAGGTATACTTAGAGCATAAGACATACTAGAAGGGAGAAGTTATTGCTGCAGGGAAGTAAGAGAAGTACTTACCATGTAATACAGCAGGTACACATGTTGATGCCAACCCCCTCGCAAGTATAAACTGAAGGTAAAAACCATATATTATAAGCAATCTCTAGGTTAACTTGAAAAAAATATGAACTTCTCCGTGCTCACAGTAGCACTACCTGATATCTCTAGTGAGAACAGCATTTCCGATTGTCTTCCTATTTCTTTAAGCTCCAAAACACCTGTATCCACTCCAACTGCTTCTGAAAGGATTTAGAAGCATACATTAGATGCATTACAAATAAATACAGTTCAGAAGGAGACAAGTATTCAGTATACCCTGCTTCATAAGATTCCATTAAGCCAAGGTAGTAAAAAGTAGTTGGAGTGGTTAAATTTCCAAAAGCATACGTAGTACATGAGAAAGAGAACTTGGAACCAATTGCTAAAGGAAATAGTTTACGTAAGTAAAGAAGTTTAGCATCTTTACTTGAAATAGATGAAACATCCTCCTCAGTTAATGTACTTTCAGCGGGAAAAGTCCATAAGCTTCATAAGTTGGCACTATCTTTGGTCCTGCAACCTACCAAAGATAATAAGCTCTCTCACCAGAACTGAGTACACAATTGTAAGAAATAGAAAATCAATCAAGTATTCAAGTGAATACTTAACTTGTAATCGAGAAGGTTCACAAAGGCTGATGCCAAGCCCACTGCAGTTCACTTCCCACCAAATTTACTAAGTTCATTGAAACTTCCTACATAGAAACTTACAAAGTTCATAGAAACTACCTACATTGAAACTTACAAAAATTGCCAAGGGATTCTCCAACCTTTCTGATCTCATAACCGAGCATCATTCAATTAACCTGCAAACCGAACAATGACAAACAATGGTTACATACTATAAGGGAATGCACTCAAACATCATTCAGCTAGCTAGTTACAGTACTAATTATCCATGTTTCAAACGCTCCATCCAATAATAGTAAAATTTGCGTAAAAATATAAGTAGGTTCATCTGATTAGTTAAAGAATTAAAACTAGTCCCACCAAAGCCTTCCAAATGGCTTGAAATACAAGCAGCCACGTAAAATTAGGTATCACTTTAGTATTCTGTTATAAACATATCGAGATGTCCCCATCAGTTTCAAAACCAACAATATGGAATTTAAGCAAATTACAGGCAGAGAAACCAGCTTTACCTCTTGTCCATCAGGGCCAACTTCTTTGACTTCACGTGTGAGGGAATCAAGAATGGTATCAGGATCAGCCACGGTCAACTTGAATGCCTAGTAAATAATTAAATATCAGAATAAACTACACCAAATCTATATAAACTCCTGGATATATTGCATTGATAAAATTGAACACTTGAGCAGATAAGTCGAAATATAAAGAGATGCAATTCTAAGTAGCCTGACAAGTGACAATCGTAGAGACAGTTTCGCATTCATCAAACAAAAATTCATACTGCAAGGAGCTCAACTTCTAGTGTACTTTGAGATTTGCCAATTCATCAATTGAAAGAGTAAAAGCTACAGAAGAAATAGTGTTATAGTCTATAGAAACATACCTCATCACCAGGTAGTGTACTAGCACCAGTAATCGTAATGTCCTGCTTCTTTCCAGTACCCTTGTCAGTAGAGGCAACAGACAAAATACCATTTGCATCAATGTCAAACTTGACTTCAATCTGAGGGGCACCGCATGGGGCTGGAGGAACACCATCTAGACGGAAGCTTCTGAGTGACCTAGTGTCTCTCACAAACTCTCTTTCACCTTGTAGTACATTTATGTCAACACTTGTCTGTCCATCTGAAGCTGTAGAGAACACCTCTGATTTTGAAGTGGGCAATGTGCTATTTCTCGGGATGATCTTGGTCATCATACCTCCCAGTGTTTCCAGTCCAAGAGACGACGGTGAGACATCCAGGAGAACAATGTCACTCACATCCCCAGAAAAAACACTAGCCTGGTTCAAAAATCAAGAAACAGTTAAGTATCCCAGTATTTGTGGATTTATGTTGTCACTTGCATGAGTATATATCAACTACGACAAGAAAAAATTTAAAACTAACCTGAACTGCAGCACCAAGAGCAACAACTTCATCAGGATTCACTGTAACATTTGGGTCTTTACCAGTCAATGATTTAACAAGCTCTTGGACAGCTGGGATACGTGTGGACCCACCAACAAGGATCACCTCATCCAAGTCTTTGAAACTGAGCTTTGCATCTTTCAAAGAGTTTTGAACTGGAACTTTCAGTCTAAGAAAGTTGTTTCCAAGAGAAGACAGGAGTTAGATCTACGAAAGTCTCACAGCCAGATGTGTCAAAATACTGCTGTTGATGAATAAAGGAGATTACATACCGATCAAGAAGGTCTGAGCACAACTCCTCGAACTTGGCCCTTGTAAGAGTGGTCTCGATGTGCTTGGGACCATCAGTTATTGCAGTAATGAAAGGAAAACTGCAAAGCATAACGGGTACACAATAGTAAGCTTACACATGTACATCACAAATGAAAGCCTGCACCAACCTTGTCGAAGTTATCACCTCCTAAATGAGTATCTCCAGAGGTAGATAACACCTCAAATACTCCATCACCAACTTCGAGAACTACAACAGAGGCAGAGAAGCGTATTCAATATAAGCTTGTTTAAAACACTGATGCTCAAGAAAAACTTGGAGTCTGACTCTCAAGCCTTTGAACATTCAGCAACACCTCAAAAGCATCAATACACTTAAACCACAGACAACTGCTCATCAAAGTGTCCATTTTAACATCTAACTAGCATGTTTCTAAATTAGGCATCTTCAAAAAGCCTGAAAACTGAAAAGACTACATCTAAAACAATATTTGGTAATACATGACTCATATGACACAATGAATTGCACAAAAATAAACTTCAAAATTCGAATGAAGTACCTGAAACATCAAAGGTACCACCACCAAGATCGAACACTAGAATTGTTTCATTGTTTTTCTTCTCAAACCCATAGGCCAATGAAGCAGAAGTTGGCTCGTTGATGATACGAAGAACCTCTAAACCAACAATTCTTCCAGCATCCTTTGTTGCTGTCCTTTGAAAGTCATTGAAGTAGGCAGGTATTGTACAACAACTTTTGTAACTTTGTCATTCAAAAACTTTGATGCATCATCCAAGTTTTCTCAAGACCTGAAGCAAAAAGATGTAAGCACTATTTCATCAAAATGCAACACCAAAAAGAACAGAACACTAAGCTAGTAACAATACCTTAGAGAGTGAGAAGCTTTCCCCTGTGTTTCACTCTAATTTTTCCAATACTTGGACAAGCCTCTACAGAATCAATAATAATCACCCAATTAATCAATTAATAAACGAGTAAAAATCAAAGAATTCTGGAGAACTGCAGAGCTGAAACCTGGATTCTCCAAAATATGACCATCAATATAAATCTGAACATGAACCAATTCCTTAAAATTTCCTTGTCTTTCAGCATCCAAAATAACCCTTTGAAATTCAAACAAAATCACAAAAACAAATCTAAAATAAAAATTGATCAAACAAACACTAAATGATACAGATTAGAGAGTTAGGGTTTTGGAACCTGAGCTTCAAGCGCCTTCGTCAAATTTTGGTAAAAAATAATTCGGATGTGACTGAAGAAGGTAAGATAGCTCGACGTCATAATCAATTAGATCTGCAAAACTGTATGTAGAAATAAAATCTTAATAGATGAATTCCTTATTCAATTTCCTACGAATCAATTATCAAATCAAAAGAAACCCTAATTATAGCTTCAGGTTACCTTTTTAGCGGATTCTGGATCCACCACTCGAATCAGTATCACTGCCAACAACTATTCTTCGATCAATTCCTTTTGCTCTCGATCACTAAACTTTCATCTTGCATCTCAAATCACATAGAAGAAAAAGAAGATAAAACAGAAAACGAGTTGAGAATGAAAATCGATATCTTCTAGGTTGGAAGAACACAGAGACCTACAAGGAAAAATCAAGGAAAGAAAAAGAAACTGAATCGAAGGATGTTCTTCTGGGTTGGGTAGAGAGAATGAGAGAGAGCAACAGAGAGTAAGAGGGACGATGAGGCGGAGAAAAAGAGATAAGATGTAGTAATGTGCAGTGGGAATGAAATCTAGGGTTTTATGATTGAGATGCATCTCGAGAATAGAATGAAGGGTGGAGATATTATCTTAGGTATACACGGTGTAGATGAAAATTTCGTAACGGCGACAGCGTGTTACAACTTTTCCGTAACAACCATTTGTAACAGAAATTTCGTAACGTCCAGTAAGCCTGTTACGAATCCAGGAATTTGGTGTAGTGGTGGCTTGGCTTTTTGTTTGCTCCCTTCTGCAACAACGTTTGTGGAAGGTTGGAGGATGTACTGTTTGTTGATCAAACATCTGCTACCTCGAGTTTCTCGTGGTTCTTAAGCTTTTGTAGCTTTAGCTCACTCCAGTAAAGCAGGTGAGGTAGTTGTTGATCTCTTAGCTCTTTCATGAAGTTCTGAAAAGGTCTGGAACCAGAGACTTTCCAGTAAAGCTCTGTAGACCGGGATCATTCCATTGATGCACAAGTACATAAGTTGCTGCTCCGTAACATTTGAATCATGACAGTCCAGGGATTGAACCCTAAACCTTTTCACATAATCATTAGGATGATCGTTGCTTTTGGAAACATCCTTCCGAGGTCAGCGAGAGTGATCTGCTCAGAAACGAAGAAATATTTTCTATAGACAGCATTAATCATTTCTCCCCAACTTTTGATAGTTCCTGGTGCGATGTTGTTGTACCAGGTGCACGTTCTGCCTTTTAAAGATTTTAAAAATTCCTTGAGGCGGACAACATGGTTATGTTCATGTTCACCCAAAGCTTCGAGAAACCGAGAAACATGTTCACGAGCATTGCATGTCCCATCTTAAAGGGTGAACTTTGGAGAAACATAACATTTTGGCAGAGGAATCCTTTCTGTAGCAGCAGGGTATGGGGGTTGGTGACGGTGAATAGAAGAGGATGCCTTATCCTTTACACCATTCTCCAAGAGGCGCTCCAACTCTTCACAGGTGATGAAACTGGATGGTTTCTTTGACTCTGCAGCTTTAGCTTTAGGAACCTCTTCATCATCTACTTCATGGATCGAAGTGACTTCAGGATCAGCGTCCGAAGTTGTTTCTTTAGCTTTTCCATTTTCTTGAGTTTTCTCTGACATTTTGTCATTGAGAGTTTTGAGATAATTGAATAATTCTTTCTGAATGACAGCCATGTCAGTCTAATTTTTGGCAAGAGTTTCTTGCACCTTCATGAGATCGCCTATAGTAGGAGGATTTTCTCTGACTTTTTCGGGATGCCGACCGAATAGGGGATGATTTCCAGTGTTGTGCTAAGGAGGAGTGATGTCACCACCATTGTTGGAAGTAGGAATGGTTTCTGAGATACCATCATTGGCGTCGTTGCTAGTGCTAGCATCGTTTTTGTTAGGATTTGTACTTGTACGCCACCTAAGATCAACCATCTTGTAAGAATGTGAGATTTCAATCGAGAGAATGATCTCCCACTGTGGTCTCCAATCTGTCGATGGGGAAAAACGATTTGCTAGTTTTTATGGAATTGAGGAAACGACTGTGCGGAGGAGACTCCTTGAACCGAGAAAATGATCAACCTCACACAGATGCACTGCAAGAAGGGAGTTCTTTAAGTTCGAGAGATCAATCTGTAAGACTCCAGCCTAAACCAAGACAATGGTCGTTCCACAGTCAATTCGGTCATAAGAGAGGATGGGTTGATCTGTAAGAGGGAAGCTGAGAAATGTGTGGGATCAATGGTGACCAAAGATTGTAGGTGTGTTACGTATTCGGCGTGAAGAAAATAAGTTAAGTTCTGAATGATTGAACGCTAGGTTCTTAATCTCTTGTTTGTCTGCTTGACGAGAGATTGTGTTGTCCTCCGAATCATGATTCAGAGACTTATTTATATTGTCATAATTGTAAACACCTTGATCCCATGAAGTGTGACAGTTGCTGGAGTCAATGAGTGGGGAAATGGGAAATCGTGTCAAAACCAGTTGCTCATCGTGCGGAGACTTGGTTAATTTTCCACCCACTACTTTGCTAACTCCTCCAACTAATTGCACGACTTTCTTACATTCTCATTGTGTGTATGAACACAGATGTCGTAGGCGGCCAAACCAAAACCCTAGTTAATATCCCCCATATGACACGATTGACATCTCATGATTGTGGAGTCAGTTGCTGACTTTATGGGACGATGAGTCCTTGTATTGTTGAGTTGAACATGATTTGCAAATGCTCTGAGACGCATGAATTGAACATGCCTGCTGAGACAAAAGTATATTGTCTAATAAATGTTGATAACTTAATGTGAGCAAATGTTGCTGAATTGTTGAATATTGATAGTTGAACCAATATTCCTTAGTCTGAGCAAATATTGCTCGTCTGAGAAAATGTTGCTCAGCTGATGAATTGTTGGTGTAGATAAAATAAAATATTAATTTAAGATACTGGCATCTAGTTGATCACGGTATCATCATAAAATTATTATTATTTGAATCTGCTCAATATTACATTTTTGCAGAGCTCTGGATTCGAAACCCTAATTTTTGATCAATCGATGATTAATTGAAAATCAACCACAGAGTGAAGGGACCGGCTACATGGGAACGAGTCGACCATGTAATTCCCAGATGCTCAAATGAGCAAAATACCAAAGTCTCCTGAAGACCAGTTGGTGAAAGGATGATTAAATGCTGGTTTAATCATTTATTAAAATAATACTCGTGTGAGCATTAGGTAGTAAAATATGATTATGGAGAGATGAGGGACCGAACAAGGGCCATGGTACCGGCTCTTGGTGATCGTGGGACCAGCTGATGGTCGTTTGAGCAAACTCCAAGTTATTTGAGAAGAGTTTGAACCCAATATGAGCAATTGAGGAAATTAGGTCAAAATTATTAAAACATATGGGACCGGATATTTGCAAGCCTTAGGGCCAACCTTGGTCAGTCAAGGAGACATGCCCGTGTTACCGTAATGTCCGTGTCTCAGTCTTGAGAGTTTCGATATTTTCTGATGCGCGTTTGAGCAACATTTTGAGAAAATATGAAGGATTCAGGGTTTTGCTGAAACTGAGGAATCTTCATGAGATGATGAAAAATGATTAATAAAATAGGGAATTGCAAGGTGTGGGACTGGCCACGGCTAGGGCATGGCCGGCCAGCTAGCAAGCTCGGTCCCGCAACACCTTTCCCAATTTTATGTATTTTCCCTGATGTGAGTGAAATACCATAAAACTGAGGAACTTCATGAGGTTAAGGAATTTTCATGAAATTATGGAAATAATAATAATAAAATAGGGATTCATGAAGTGTGGGACCGGCTATGGACAAGGCATATCCGTCCAGCCAATGAGCATGGTCCCATGGCACTTTCACTAATTTTATATTATTTTCATGAGTTGAGAGAAATATCATGAAATCAAGGAGTTTGTTGAAACTAGGGAGTTTTCTTGAAGTGAAGGAGTTTCCATGAGATGAGGAAAACAAATAATATTAAAATAATGAGACAAGGGCGTGTGGGACCGGCCACGGCTAGGGCATGGTCGGCCGGCCAATGAGCCCGTCCCTTGAGCTTTTCCCTAATTTTATATTATTTTTCATGAGTTGATGAAAATATCATGAAATCAGGGAATTTTCATGGGATTAGGGAAATAATAAAATAATAAGGAATCATAAGGTGTGGGACCGGCCACGGCTAGAGCATGGTCGGCCGGCTAGTGGGCCCGGTCCCGCGACCTTTCATAAATTTTTTAATATTTCTTTGATACGAGGAAACACCATGAGACCGGGGAGTTTCCTTGAGAAGAAGGAGATTTGTTCAAATGAAGGGATTTTCATGAGATCAGGGAAAAATAATAAAATATGATAAAATATAAAATTGGGTGTGGGACTGGCCACGGCGTGACTGGCCACGGCGTGACTGGACGGTGGGTGGGCCCAGTCCCCTTGCGCCTTTGCTAATATTTTTTTTTATTATTATGCTCCCTATTTTGCATAGGTTCATCGTTCCTTCGTGTTTTCGAATGCTCGTTCGTGCATTCAGGTGCTCGTTTGTGCATTTTTGGTGAGTACACTTGCACCATTTTAGTCGGGGCTTACTCGATAGAGACTCAGACACCCGTACATTGAATATTTATCACTAACCCATGGAATTCTGCTGGGAAGAACCACGAATTAAAGTAACGAAATATTATGAAGAACGTAAAATATTCTTGAATATTCAGTTAATGAATTTAAGGATTAGAGATAATTAATTGTGGCTATATACTAGCAGGCATGCTGTCTAAGAACATTAATTATCTGAGAATTGAGTAATATGAGCTTGTTGAAGCGTCATATTTTCTTTATATAGTCAGGGAAAACATTATTACATCCAGAAGACGTTAATGCTCTATACTAGCAGGCAAGCTGTCTAGGAGCCGTCCAACCGTTCAATTCTATATAGAAGTAATTACTGAAATTGCTCAGTACTCATGAGATATGTTGTTGCCTCAGCTGAGAGACTACACATCTACATATACTCTGAGGGACAGTATTCTCAGCCAGAGATTCTTGTGGTATGAACTTTCATGCTTTGAGATACATGCGCCTCAATACTCATCTGATTGCTGGATCAGGAGCATGTATAACTATGGTTTTACGATTTTAGCCCTTGTCCAAAATCCACCATCTACAATTGTCATCCCCAGCCGTCATGAAATCTCCTGTAAAAGGAAGACCGTTGTGTCTCTACACTGCTTTTAGTGATACGGATGTCGGGGCTCTTCTCGCCCAATAAGATGATGAAGGAATTGAGCACCCTATATACTACTTCAGCCGGACTTTGAGGGATGCTGAACTCAGATACCCTAAGTAATAAAAAGCGTTCCTAGCTCTGATTCACTCCATTCAGAAGTTTAGGCATTATCTTCTCTCAAACAAAGTGGTGATGATATCTAAGTCCGATCCCGTGAAGTTCTTGCTTTCAAAACCGGCCCTGATAGGAAGGCCAGCCAAATGGCTCCTCCAACTGTCAGAGCTTGATATAACGTGTGCTTCCACAAGAGCTATTAAAGGACAAGCGGTCTCAGATTTACTAGCAACTTTACCAGGAGAGGGTACCACAGCACTGCAGGAAGACCTTCTTGGAGAATTTCCGGAAATCTCTTTAGTCAAAGAAGAAGCGTGGCTACTACTTTTCGATGGCTCCTCCACCCCTAGCAATAATACCGGAGGAGAGGGTGTGGTTTTAGTGTCCCCAACCGGTGAAGTTTTCTCACATTCCTTCAAGCTAGACTTTCATTGCACTAATAATTCAACAGAATATGAAGCCTTTCTCATAGGATTGTCATTATCCAAGCAAGCTGGATCCATGCGTATGGAAATAATGGGAGATTCTAAATTACTGGTTAACCAGATGAATGGCGTATACGCACTGAAAGAGGTGACACTGGCCCCATATAGATCCGAGGCGCAAAAGCTGCTAAATTACTTCGTTGATGTAACCATAACACATGTTGTCCATAGCAACAATAGACATGCTGATTGCCTAGCCACATTAGCATCGAAGCTATAGTTCGAAGGTTTGGAAGATCCCCTGACGGTGAAAATACGAACCATGGCATCAACATGGCTTTCACAATCTAAGGAGACTGAAACCAGCGACTGGAGAACACCGATTATTCAAGAACTTAACAGCTCACTTTCGCAAGGAAAGGTCAGTCTCAAAACCTTAGAAAACTTATTCATGCTTCACGGGATGTTGTACCACCGGAACCCAGATGGTTCCCTGTCAAGATGCCTCGGAGATGAAGAGGCACAGCAGCAGCTTAACCATATTCATAGCGAAATTTACGGGAAAAAGTTGGTGGTAACACTTTATCGTCGTCTGCAACGCCTTGGCTACTACTGGCCATAAACGGAGGCTCAATCTCGATTGCTCCAAGAATCTTGCTCCAATTGCCAAGCACCGCCACATCAATTGGAAGTTTTCAATGTTGACGACACTGGGGAATGACAAAAGATGTACATCAGTTACCTTCGTGACGGCGTGCTCCCTACCAGCAAGAAAGACGCAACCAAGGTGAATCAAATATCCAAGAGATTCATACTCCATGAAGGAATCCTTTATCGAAAAAGTTTTGGAGGAGATTTATTACGATGCCTGGGCGAGGCAGAAATCCCAATAATGCTGAAAGAAATGCACGAAGGTGAGCACCAAGGAAAAAGGAAGTTGTTTCTCCAAATACACGAGCGGTACTACCGGCCGACCATGGAGGATGATACGGCTGCTTTTGTTCAAAGATGCCACAAATGTCAAATCCATGGAAATCTTATCCACGCACCCTCTACTCCCCTGCATTCGATAAGAAGTACAAGGCCATTTTATAACTGGGGACTCGACATCATTGGGAAGATCAACCCGCCATCATCGAAGCAGCATGAGTATATAATAACCGCAACGTAATATTTTACCAAATAGGTCGAAGCCATACCTATACGAGGGACCACTTGAGCCACAATTGCAGCGTTCATTAAGGAATATATCATTTGTCGTTTAGGCGTGCCTAAACACATCATCACCGATAACGACACTCCTTTCGTCAACAAGCAATTACAGGAGTTGCTTGAAGAATATGGAATTAAATAAGTCTTCTCCATCATTTACTACCCCCAAGAGAATGGGCAGGCCGAAAGCACCAACAAGACTCTAATTCGAATCCTCAGCCGGACAGTGCATGATAACCCTCGGACATGGCACGAACAACTTCCAATGGTGATTTACGCATACCGGACATCGCCAAGAATATCTAATGGTGCCTCTCCCTATTCCCTCGTCTACGGAGAAGATGCCATTCTCCCAGCGAAAATTAAAATCCCATCGGCTAGGATTGCAGAGGCAAGTGGAGTCCAATGGAATGAAGTCGAAGCATCGAATGCCAGGGTAGCGGAGTTACACACTTTGGATTCCAGAAGAGCTAAAGCGTAAGATCACGCACAAGCATACAAAAATAGAATTTCCCGAGCATATGAAAAAGTTGTGAAACCTCGAATTTTTCAAGTAGGGGATCTGGTGTTGAAGACCGCCAAACACATCCAACAAGACATGTCTGCACCAAAATTCTCCCCAAAATGGGAAGGGCCTTATGTGGTCACCAAAGCGTATAACAGTGGATACTACAAGGTCATCAAGGAAGATGAAGGCAAATTGGAAACAGTCATCAATGGAAAATGGCTCAAGGCATACTACGCCTAACCATTACCCCACCCCTCGCCGTCTCTTAGTACGGCTAGCCAGACATTTTTCTCTTTTCTTCACATCCCAGTTATCAAATTTTATTCAGTTAAAACACATTAATGAAAATTATCTTATTTCTCCAAAACCAATACACACACAAAAAAAAAAATCCGAGACTCAGAAGTAAAACCAGGTGTCTCACAACTACATGACTCAGAAAAGCCCATCCAATAGATTGTAGTTCCTTGAAAGCATCATCTTTAACTTGTTTTGATATCTTTCAGTCCTACTCTTCAAGTTATGGATTGACTTTTCCACCTTTTGGGAATCCACGATCAGAGCCTTCTCCTCTTCCAAAATGGAATTTGTGGCAGGAACGACGTTGGCAAGGATACCGGCTCTATCAACCTTCACAATGTCAAGGCGATGTCGTAGCCAACTTACATTAAACTCAAGGGTTTCACAGGTAGACACCATGTTTTCCCGCTTTTCAATAGTTGATTCCGTGACGTCGTGGATGGATGTGCCTTCCATTTCAACAATCATGGGCAGGAGACAGTTCACTTTGGTAACCAAAGCAGACGAGCAATGCTTCACAATATTCCTGGTGGCGATATGGCCATATCTTATCCATATTTTCGTGTACAGAGTCACGAATTCCTTTCGCACTAGGAATTTACCAACGTTTCGGTAGCTAGAAGATAAACACCTCATGCGGATTTCGAATGACAAACCTCCATTTGGATATTCATGGCAAGAAATACCCAAATCAGCATTTTCCATATCTGCAGCGGTTGGTGTTCTCGGATTCGAAGGAAGGGGTGGTCAGGTCATCATCATCGACAACGGTCACACATGTTCTAGATGAATATCTCTGCACAAAATAAATTATCTCTTTCTCACTCGCTGGTGGTAACAAACAAATATCTATTGGTCAATAAAAAACGTACCGGTATGATCTTATTAACTCGGATGACCTGGACGGGGGAGTTGTCGCCAGAATCCGGTATTTGTCCACACTGAGAAAAGAAGAGAGAAGGAATGTTATGGGAAAATAAGATTCATCATTTCGAAAATTAAGAAATGGTTAAAGACATACTATGGATACAAGCTGCTTGCGTTTGACTGAAGAATCTAGCTTACTTGAAGATGATTCGATCTGCTCGACGTGATGAAGGAAATATGGATTCAACAGAGGAAGTCTTTATTTTGAACTAAGAAGGACAACCTAATTGCACCAGCATATATACTGTAGAAACCATAAAGAGAAACGGATGCTGAGCAAACACAATGAGCTTACACGACGGCCGAAAAATCAGCCTCAACCAGATGAAATCTCTTGTCAAAACCCTAATGAAGATCGGGAGAAAAAGATCAGATAGCCAAAGGAGAACCACCTTCACCACTCGAAGCAGCGCCATGACTTCATCACTTCGTGATCAAAGACGTGTTATCTCCTTTCATCCTGTGACCTAACCGGCTCCATCCTCACTGTTTGGTAGCCAAAGTTCCAAGTGTTATTCCCACCATTCCACGGACTGAAGCCAGTTTCCACCATTCCGCGGACTGAAGCCAGTTTCCATCATTCCATGGGCTGAAACCAGACGCCATTCACCTTTCCGTCGCTAGCAGCGCCACTGACCTAGTCATCCAAAGAGCGTCATCTTAGCCGTTCAAAGCAGCGCCATCTCCACCATCCAAGGAGGCGCCATCTTAGCCGTTCAAAGCAGCGCCATCTCCACCAGCCAAGGAGGCGCCATCTTGGCCATTCAAAGCAGCGCCATCCACCGTTCCACGAATCAGGAGCCAGCCGTGCCATCTCTGCTTCTCCGCGGATCTAGCCAGCAACACCATTCCATGGATGTAACCAAGCAATCAGTGCCATCTACCTTTCCTAACCAGCCAACGCCCGTTCCATGGACCAAGTTGCAGTGCAATCTCCGCCGATCAGTAGCCAAAGTTGCAGCGCTGATGTGAACATCCCATGGCCAAGCAGAATTTATGAAAAGCCGCCAATGCAAGGATCACGGATTCCTCATGCCTTCCTCCAAAGGTTAGTCGAATTTCCTTGTAAATATCTTCACATCTTACCCTTTTACTCTTGCCCGTCACCATCTCATGCTTACCCCGCAACAATGCCACTGTTACGTGCTAAGCAGGGGACTTAATGTTGATAGTGGTTTTTAGCTTAGGGTTAAAATCGTAAAACCTTGCATTTGATGTGACGTCACTCTGTAAGGAAACAGTGCCATGAGTGTTAACCTCTCCGCTGACATATTTATTGAGCCATTCAATATATTTACATGAAATTTATCCATACTGGCGCGTGTAGCAACCATCCCATGTCCTGTAAATTTCGGCGCCTTGCCTATATTCACTTAATATGAGTTTCTTTGAATGCTTTCTATGCTATGTTCCCCGGCTGAACCCTTAATGTTGATATGGCATGAAAATTTGTGTTCACTCGCAGCAGAGTAGCACGAATTTCCAAATATCAAGTACAAAGTCTTTGCATGAGGTATTCAATCAGAAAGCATGCTGCTCTCTGGCTATGAAATTTATGGGTCCAGTGGATTTGGTAGAATTACGTTTCCCTTTGTATGTTTGGTTGCCTGAATCCTTGGAATCACGTTTCCTACGGGATTCAGTTTTCCAGCAAATCCTCCATATGGAGTCTGGCCCCTCCCCCTAAGATTTGCTGGGAAACTTATCAAGGAATTTATGGACCCACTTTTTTTTCACTCTAAATCCCATGTATATGCAATTTTAAGATTTCAGGGTAATGCCAAACGGTACAAATACTTTAATACAAGAAAACTCTATAAATCCTAGGAATTTTAATTGAGTTACCAAACACATAAGGAATTTACATGAATCCCAGAATTTGTAATCCCACGGAATTATAAATTCCTGGAAACGGTGAATTCTGCAAACAAACCCACTATTAAAGAACTCTGTGTCAACACATAGAATTCAATCAATTACTTTTGTGCCTTGCGCAGTATACCAGACCTTGTTTGTCAAAAGAAAGCCTAGGTAAACTACGTAATTAATCCGCCATGGATTAGTAGGTGCAAAATCTTGCCCAGAATCAGAAAACAAGGAGTCGCAGCAGCATAGGGAGGCATGGCCATGCCTTAGGCCAACTAGCGCCACTTTCCATTGACCATGCCCCATCCTAAACCGTCCTTATTTCCCTCGACCAAACAAGTCGCCTCAAACTAGCCACGCGCACATAAGTTGTGGTTGGGACCTTACTTGTCGGCCCCACTTCCCATCGACCAATCAGGTTGTTCTAAAGCCGCTACACTCACACCAAAAGTGTGGCCAAGCCCATGCTTGGCCGGCCCCTCTCCTTCCTACTGACCAATCAGGTCACTTTAAAATGCGCCACAAATACTATAGGTGTGGTCGCGCCTTATATATGGCCGCCCCCTTTTCTTGACCAATCAAGTCGCTCTAAACTTGATACCATACATTAAAGGACAAATACACCCTGCCGCGCCACCATACTAACTGGCAAGCCAAACGCACCCTGCGACAACAACATATTAATCGGCATGCCAACATGCCACTCTACCGCAGTAACATGCCAACATGCCACTCTTCCGCAGTAACATGCCAACATGCCACTCTGTCGCAGTAACATGCCAAACATGCCATGTTGCACCAATAAGTTGAGCGGCTGTTTGAGGGTGAAAACAGTTTCTGCTGATTTTGGTAATTTCGAGTGTGTGGGTGAGAAACGAGTCTAAACCCTAAACAATGTACTGCAAGGGAGTACTTTGATTCGAGAAATCAATCTGTACAAATCCGGCCTAAACCAAGAAATGGTCGTTCCAGACTTGCTTCGGTCACAAAGTGAAGGAGAAGGGTTGGTATAGGGAGGGAAGCGAAGAGAGTGTTGAGGCCAGAATAGTTGATTCGGGAAGAGTAGTTGTTTGATGACTTGTATCATAAAGTGGAAAGCTAACAGATGGGAAATCTAACAGGTGATTTCTGAGTGTTGTATTCTCATGACCAAAACTTGTTCTTTGGTGGAAATAGGTGATACCTCTTTATACAAGTCGCCACGAAACGTACCCTGGTCTCGTAAGAATTGGAAACGGTTGAGTAAATGAAAGAAATCAGTAATGGGTAACGCCTGGAATTGATGTTTCCATAATTAAGGAAACGTTTCACCATTACTCCTTGTGTTTACTAGCCGCCTCATTCCTACGTCACTTTCTTGTAACGGGCGTAGTGTACGCCGCACGCTGTAAACCTCCAGACCAATACCATGATGAGCATCCCCCAGTTTGTGACATGTTTTGATGTCTCTAGTGTTTTCGTGGAAAACGTGTAGCATGTTGCCACGTGTGGTCTGGACAAAGGATTTGGCGTTTGTAGCCAAGTTGGTTCTGTGACCAAAGAATAGGCATCATAACCAGGTTAGTGCCGTGACCAGAGAGTTAGCATTGCAGCCAAGTTGGTGCCGTGACCAAGAGTTAGCATCGCATCCTAGACATTTCCACGAGTCGTTTGGTGGCAGGCTTGTACGGATGAGATCTGCATGTCAGGATGAAGGGTAGTCGTAGATTGTTGCAACACTTCGTTTGGAAACCATCGACATAGTTGCAGCGCTTCTATGCTCTTGGCACTGCCAAATTAGGGTTTTGGCGTCATGGCCAAGTATTGGCATCGTGGCCAAGAGATTTCCACAAGTCGTTTGGTGGCAAGTTTGTATGGCTGAGATTCGTATCTCAGGAGGAAGGGCAACCGTTGATTGTTGCAATCCTTCGTCTGGCAACCAGCGGCTTGGTTGGCCAAATTAGGGTTTTGGCGTCGTGGCCAAGAATTGGCACCGTGGCCAAGAGATTTCCACAAATCGTTTGGTGGCAAGTTTGTATGGCTGAGATTTGCATCTCCGGAGGAAGGGTGGTCGTTGATTGTTGCAACCCTTCTTTTGGCAGCCAGCGGCATGGCCAACATTTTTTTGGCATAGCTGAGGCACGGCCAATCTAGGATTTTGGCATAGTTTAGGCGCGACCAAAAACTAGGGTTTTGGCATAGTTTAGGCGCGGCCAAAATTAGATCTTGGCACTGGGACAAAAGTTTCCATGCGTTCGGTGGAGAACTTGGACGACTGATATCTGCACCTCAGATGGAAGGGTAGCCGTTGATTGTTGCAACCCTATGTTTGGCAGCCAGCGGCATGTGGTAGGGACGGTATAGCTTTGGTATATTTTAGGCGCGGCCAAAATTAGGGTTTTGGAAAAAACCGTGATGTTTGGCCTTGGGCCGGAAGTTTCCATGCGTTAGGTGGCGAAATTGTACGGATGAGATCTGCATCTCAGATGGAAGGGTAGTCGTTGATTGTTGCAACCCTTCGTTTGGAAGCCAGCGGCATGTGGTAGGGCCGGCATGGTTGGCATTGTGGTGTGGTATGTCATTGGCACTGTGGTGTGGCCGGCATGGTTGGCATGCCTTGGCGCGAAGATGTGGATGGAATGGTATGCCATTGGCACTGTGGTACGGCTGGCATGGCCAGCATGCCTTAGGCACGAAGATGTGGCTGGCATGGTATGCCATTGGCACGAAGATGTGGCTGGCATGGTATGCCATTGGCACTGTGGTGCGGCTGGCATGGTCGGCATGCCTTTGGAACGAAGATGTGGCTGGCATAGAATGCCATTGGCACGATGGTGCGGCTGGCATGGTCGGCATGCCTTTGGCGCAGAGATGTGGATGGCATGGCATGCCATTGGCACGGTGGTGCGGCTGGCATGGCATGTCATTGGCACAGTGGTGCGGCTGGCATGGCATGCCATTGGAACGGTGGTGCGGCTGGCATGGTTGGCATGCCTTTGGGAAGATATGTGGATGGCATGGCATGTCATTGGCACAGGGGTGCGGATGGCATGGTCGGCATGCCTTTGGCGCGGAGATGTGGCTGGCATGGCATGCCATTGGCACGGTGGTGCGGTTGGCATGGTTGGCATAACTTTGGCGCGGTGGTGCGGCTGGCATGGTTAGCATGCCTTGGCGCGGAGATGTGGCTGGCATGGCATGCCATTGGCACGGTGGTGCAACTGGTATGGTTGGCATGCCTTTGGCGCGGAGATGTGGCTGGCATGATTGGAACGGTGGTGCGGTTGGCATGGTTGGCATGCCTTTGGCGCGATGGTGCGGCTGGAATGGTTGGAATGCATTGGCGCGGAGATATGGATGGCATGGAATGCCATTGGCACGATGGTGCGGATGGCATGGTTGGCATGGCTTTGGCGCGGATATATGGCTGGCATGGCATTCCATTGGCACGTTTGGCTAGCATGCGCGGCTGACATGTATAGAGATAATGTCGGTCAGTACCGAGGACTCTGCCGTGGAGCATGGCATATACATAAAAAAGGTACCCCGGTAGTTTTACGCAGTCATGTTGAACGGTTTAATAAATGTGCTAGTGGCGACATTATTACTTAAGTATGACATCATTGTTTGACTAAGGTTTTACGATTTTAACCCTAAGCTAAAAACCACCATCAACATTAAGTCCCCTTCTTAGCTCGGAACAGGAGTATTGTTGCGAGGTAAGTATAAGATGGTGACAGGCAAGGACAAAATCGAAATGGCAAGTCATGAAGAGATGATTATAAAGATCCGTCTAACCTTTTTCGGGAGTGTTCTGAGAATCCGTGATTCTTGCATTGACGGCCTTGCGTAAATCCTGCCCGTGGTGTTGTTGGCTAGACCGTGAGAATGGTTGGGGCGGTTGCTGTTCGGGATGCAAACAGTTGGCATCAGCTTGGCTAGGCTGGGGAACGCGGAGTTGTTGGCTTTGCTGGCTTGGCTTGGCAAGCCGTTGGCATTGTGTGGCTTAAAACGGAGCCGCTGGCATTGGTCGGCTTGAATAGAGCCGTTAGCGTCAGATCGGCTTAGGATGAGCACTGGCTTGGCACGACGATGGCTTGGTGTGGTGCGGGCTGTTGGCTTTGCGTGGCGCGGACTGTTGGCATCGCTTGAAGGTCCGGTTGCCTCTCTCCATCCGTGGCTTAGATAAGAAATCCTTTCCTTATTCATATCCCAAAGTAGCACATCCATATGAAAGGTGGTAGCTCTCCTCCTCATGTTATACTTCCGGTTTCGCTTCCAAGTTCCGGGGCTGGCAGTAGAGCAGAAGTGATAATGCATGCCAGCGTGTTCCAAACACGTACTTATACGTTTTTTTTATCAAGCCCTAATTGACACGCATAGACAAGTATCTTTTCCAGCCGATATCACGCCTTAATTCACGACTAGTAGAAAGCTTTACTTTTTCGGATTTCATCGCTCTGCTGAATATAAGGGGCGATCTTGAATCCTTCGTTCGTACAGATCGTCTTGAAATCACGTCTATCCTCTTTTCGGGTATCGTCTCGTGCTTTCTCCTGGTTCCTTACTCTGTTTTCTTGTTCGTGTAGATTGCTGGTGTAGATAGAGTGAAAACTTATCCTATGTTTTTATTTTGTAGTACGTAATGGGATCTTCCAGTGAAAACCGTACCTCTGAATCTTCGGAGAGAAGCTTTGGGATCGACAAAAACTGATCTTCTTCTCATGAGGAGGTATTGGACATAATTAACTCTCTGTTTCGTGAAGATGGCGAAATTATTCAGGACATGCCTTCCACCTATTTATGTGGAGTGTGGATGCATGCTCAGGCTTTCATGACTCTGGTGGACATGGAGGAAAAGCAGGGAGATGGTGAAGCATCCCAGCGCGTTGAGATACCTCTGGGCAACGAAACTTCTTCACACCCCAGTGCTAGGGCTGAACGACTCGCCTCTTGGTTGAAACGGCGGAAGACTGAGTCTGTGAAACTTCTAGGGGAGAGACAGCTTAATTTCCCTACCCGAGATGGTGTCATGATCCTTGATTCTGAGGCAGATGAATCGGGATATCCTCGAAAGCCCACTGAAAAACTTTCGAGGAAGACGTCATTGTGGTTGAAGAAACTGAAGCAGCTTTTGGAGTGGACGCCGAAACTGCTGTCAGGGACGTTGGAGAAGCTGTGGTGGCATATGCTGAGACGGTTGTCGAAGTGGGTGTTGGACAGGAGGCGGAAACTGTTGCTGTTGAGGCGGTTTCCGGGTGGGATGTTGGAGTTGCTGTTACGGAAGCGGCTTCTGAATGGAACGTTTGTTGTCCGAAAGATTGTTGGGGAAAGTGCTTGAATGGGCTCTGACAGAGGCGTTGGCGGTCCGGGCGCCTGCTTTCGATGAACATTTTCCCTTTTTATCGTTTCTCTTTGGCGTGTGGCCGCTTTGATATTTCACAGACTCATTTTTACCTTCTTTGTATTCATTGCGAAGTTAGGGTTTCTCCAAATAACATCCCGCTTATTTAGCTTCTTTGAATAAAACCTCTTTTTTGAAAGGATCTAAAACCTTTATCAAAATAAGTTGTTTGGTATTCCATACCTTTCCTATCGTCTGATGATTCGTTGTATATCTTTCCCTTCAAAGTTTCAGAGTAAAGTATTTTTTGCAGGGTTTCGACTTTTCTGGTCGTGATTTGATGGGTAATGGTTTTCTGATGATTCGGGATTTATTTAGTGTTTTCCTTTGAGATTTATAAGACTCCTTAGAAAGGAAAGGTATGCATTTTGAATAGGAATCGAAACCCCAATTGAGAATGCAAATGGTGCATTCATCTTGGAGGGAATACAAATATTGAGTGGAAAAGGAAATAGCTGAAGAAAATACTAAAGGGAAAAAACGTTGGAGGAGAAAATAGCGCGGCGCTTTAGGTATTGAAGGGATTGAGCCATCGTGAGTGAATCGTCACGCCTTCCAACTTATCAGCATTGACGAGCTTGCTGTAACCGCCTAAGAGGACGTCTGCCACCAGATATGGCTCATCTTACCTTTCTTCGAGCGAACCAGTTCGAACAACTATCCTTATTGTTATGTTTCCGACTTGAAATGAGGTCATCTTGATCACCACGTCTCCAATATGAAACGATTTTGAATGTTGTGTAACGTTTGACTCTTGGTCCCGTCATCTTTGACTGCAGCTTCCTAATTCTTGGCGAAGCGTTTAAAGGGCCCATCACCCCACTCACATCTCTTAAATGTGTCCGTGTTGATAATCGGATCGAGTCTCCACGACGGGTTAAGAGAAGAAGTGACGGGTTGAAGAGAAGGTTGTTTGACCAGACTTACTTGCGTTTGGGATCTATGAGCGAGCGTGGACAGGCTTTCCTCGGGTGATCGAGTTCCATTGGTAAGTTGTTGATATGGCAGCAGGTTGGACGGCTTGTTGGAAAATCTTCCGGGCGTTGACACCGGCAGAGGGGATGCTCCCAATTTGTCTTTGTTGTCGAATACCCAAGAATGCCCCAGGATCATGTCATAACTTGAAAGTTCTTTGACAATGTGGAATTTTCCACGCGTTATAGCATCTCCCATCTTGATTTTGAGGCTAATGTAACCGTATGCGTTCATCGCTTCTCCATATGAATTCTTGACCACGGATGGGGAGTGAGTAGCCTCTTGATTCAAAATTTCCGCATCTCTCAGAGTCTCGATGGCAATGATATTGAAGTCAGAGGCTGCATCGATCAATGTGTTGTCGAGTTCAGTGCCCCTTAGATAGGTCGTGGTTAGCAGTCCCTAGTTGTGTTTTTCAGCGCTATCCCTTTATGGAGACGGGGCTTCTAGCGTAGCTTTCGTAACCGGAAAAAGTTGTTTTCCCAACACAACACGATTGAGGTCCGTGAAGATGTCTTGACGCTGCGTCTTGGAAAGGTAGAGAATTTCACACACATGCTGCATCATGGATTGAACAGTTTCTTGTACGGAGTCCCCAGAGATTCCGAAATTTCTGACTGGAAGGGGATCTCTATGCACTCCCTCATTTCCCAGATGAAGTTCCCCTGCATCTACCTTATCCTTGAAGATATGCCTTAGTCTATTGCAGTCGCTGGTCGGGTGGTGAACAAACCGGTGATAGCGGTAGTATTTGGGGTGCTCCATCTCTGCCTCAGTCGGTGGGCGTCTGGGGGGTAGTCTGATGAAATCGTCTTGGATCCATGCCTCTAAGAGTTCGATTACTTCCTCGATCGGGAATGGGAAATCCATGACGTTTTCTCCAGCTTCATGACGACGCATGGGAGCCTTAGCGGCGGCCCTCCGTGGAGGAGCTGCCCTTTGTGCTGGTGACGCGCTTAGGATGTTGATCTGCCACTGGGGCCTTCCTTTTCCCTCCTTCGTACACTACGCTCACATATGAGGGACCAGTATTGTATTGCTTATTGACGAGACGTCTACTTCCTCGAGTTTCATGTACGTTCTCGCCTCTAATTGGCATGGTTCTTTCTAACAACGCTGGTGCCGTCGTGGCCGATCGTTTGGCAGCCTGATGGAGTTCGGATAACGTCTGGAACCGCAGGTTCTCTAGTAAGGCGCGATAGATGGTATCCATACAGTTGATGCAAGAATTCACCAATTGATGTTCAGTTACATTTGGGTCATGACAGTCTAGCGCTTGAACCCTGAATCTCTTGACAAAATCATTTGGGTGTTCGTTATCTCGCTGGAACATCCTTCCTAGATCCGAGAAGGTAACCTGCTCAGACACGAAGAAGTACTTTTTGTAGAAAGCCGTAACCATGTCACCCCAGTTGGAGATGATGTTTGGTGTGATGTTGTTGTACCACGTGTATGCTCTTCCTGTAAGCGACTTCAAAAACTCTCTCAGACGGAGGACGTGATTGTATTCGTGTTCGCCTAGGGATTCCAGGAATCGAGAGATATGTTCACGTGCATTCCCGGTGTCGTCGTATAAGGTGAATTGAGGAGAAGAGAATCCTCTTGGAAGAGGAATTATTTGTATTTCAGGCGGATAAGGAGGTTGATGCTGATGCATGTCTACATCATCACTTTTGATTCGATTCCGAAGAAGTTGCTCTAAATCTTCTCACGCGACGAAATTGGATGGTTGATTTCTCTCCAATGAGATCTGGCGCGAGTTTCTTCGTCTACAGAGATATGCCCTGTTGAGGTGTCGGCGCCAGGGGTATTGGAGGTGTTCCTCATCGACTTTGGATGGCGCGTCTCCTGTGGTAGCTGCTCTGTTAGGGTCTTGAGAAAGACATGTACTTCTTTCTGAGTCGAAGTCATATCCGTCTGGTCTCTAGCAAGAACCTCCCGTCTTTCCATCAAATCAGCAATGGTGATGTAGGGGAGGCTTCCTCTGGCTCCTCCGGTCTCTCGTCCTGATGGTGGAGTAATCGTAGTCCTAGTGATGGTTGGAGGTGCCATACTCGACGAAACATTAGGGGCGGCAGCAGCAGCTCTGGCCCTGGTGAATGGTGGTGTAACACCTGAAGGAGCACTTTCTGTGTTACTGGGATTGGCAGGAGGCGTAGAAGCGTTAGGGGTGGCAGCAGCTCTGGCCCTGGTGATTGGTAGTGTAATGCCTGAAGGAGTGCTTTCCGTGCTGCTGGGATTAGTAGGCGGTGTGTTAATTCCGCTGGGAGGAGTGTTAGCAGCAGGGACGATTTCCGCGCTGGTGTTCTCAGGGTTCGTTACTGACCCGGATCTAAGTTCTATCATATTGAGTTTGGAATTGGAAAACGAAATTGAAATCTAGGAGTTTATATTGCAACAGAGAGACTGTTCTCCCACTGTGGTCGCCAATTGTTTGAAGGTGAAAACAGTTTCTGCTGATTTTGGTAATTTCAAGTGTGTGGGTGAGAAACGAGTCTAAACCCTAAACAATGTACTGCAAGGGAGTACTTTGATTCGAGAGATCAATTTCTACAAATCCGGCCTAAACCAAGAAATTTCCATTTCAGACTTGTTTCGGTCACAAAGTGAAGGAGAAGGGTTGGTCTAGGGAGGGAAGCGAAGAGAGTGTTGAGACCAGAATAGTTGATTCAGGAAGAGTAGTTGTTTTACGACTTGTATCAGAAAGTGGAAAGCTAACAGATGGGAAATCTAACAAGTGATTTCTGAGTGTTGTATTCTCCTGACCAAAACTTGTTCTTTGTTAGAACTAGGTGATACTTATTTATACAAGTCTCCATGAAACGTACCCTGGTCTCGTAAGAATTGGAAACGGTTGAGTAAATGGAAGAAAGCAGTAATGGATAATGCCTGGAATTGATGTTTCCAAAATGAAGGAAACGTTTCACCATTACTCCTTGTATTTACTAGCCGCCTCATTCTTATGACACTTTCTTGTAACGAGCATTGTGTACGCCGCACGATGTAAACCGCCAGACCAATACCCTGATGAGCATCCCCCAGTTTGTGACATGTTTTGATGTCTCGAGTGTTTTAGTGGAAAAGATGTAGCATGTTGCTACGTGTGGCGTGGCCAAAGGATTTGGCGTTTGTAGCCAAGTTGGTGTCGTGACCAAAGAATAGGCATTGTATCCAGGTTGGTGCGGTAACCAGAGAGTTAACATTGCAGCCAAGTTGGTGTCGTGACCAAGAGTTAGCATCGCAGCCAAGACATTACCACGAGTTCTTTGGTGGCAGGTTCGTACGGATGAGATCTGCATCTCAGGAGGAAGGGTAGCCGTAGATTGTTGCAACCCTTCGTTTGGAAACCAGCGGCATGGTTGCAGCGCTTGCATGCTCTTGGCATGGCAAAATTAGGGTTTTGGCGTCGTGTCCAAGTATTGGCGCCGTATCCAAGAGATTGCCACAAATCGTTTGGTGGCAAGTTTGTATGGCTGAGATTCGTATCTCCGGAGGAAGGGAAGTTGTTGATTTTTGCAATCCTTCGTCTAGAAACCAGCAGCATGTTTGCAGCGCGTGCATGCTCTTGGCACGACCTAATTAAGGTTTTGGTGTCGTGGCTAAGAATTTGCACCGTGGCCAAGAGATTGCCACAAATCGTTTGGTGGAAAGTCTGAATGAATGAGATTTGCATCTCAGGAGAAAGGGTGGTCGTTGATTGTTGCAACCCTTCTTTTGGCATCCAACGGCATGGCTTTGGCATAGCTTAGGCATGGCCAAGCTAGGATTTTGGCATAGTTTAGGCTTGGCCAAAAACTAGGGTTTTGGCATAGTTTAGGCGCGGCCAAACTTAGGGCTTGGCATTGGGCCAAAAGTTTCCATGCGTTCGGTGGCGAACATGGACGGCTGAGATATGCACCTCAGATGGAAGGGTAGTCGTTGATTGTTACAACCCTCCGTTTGGCATCCAGCGGCATGTGGTAGGGCCGGCATGGCTTTGGCATATTTTAGGCGCGGCCAAAATTAGGGTTTTGGAAAAAACCGTGATGTTTGGCCTTGAGCCGGAAGTTTCCATGCGTTAGGCGGAGAACTTGGACGGCTGAGACCTGCATCTCAGATGGAAGAGTAGCCGTTGATTGTTGCAACCCTTCGTTTGGTAGCCAGCGTCATGTGGTAGGGTCGGCATGGCTTTGGCGCGGATATGTGTCTGACATGGTATGCCACTAGCACTGTGGTGCGGCTGGCATGGTTGGCATGCCTTGGCATGAAAATGTGGCTGGCATGGTATGCCACTGGCACTGTGGTGCGGCTGGCATGGTTGGCATGCCTTTGGCGCGAAGATGTGGATGGCATGGTATGACATTGGCACTGTGGTGCCGCTGGCATAGTCGGCATGCCTTTGGCGCGGAGATGTGGATTGCATGGCATGCCATTGGCACGATGGTGCGGCTGGCATGGTCGACATGCCTTTGGCACGGAGATGTGGGTGGCATGGAATGCCATTGGCACGATGGTGCGGCTGGCATGGTGGGCATGCCTTTGGCGCGAAGATGTGGCTGGAATGGCATGCCATTGGCACGAAGGTGTGGCTGGCATGGTGGGCATACCTTTGGTGCGGAGATGTGGCTGGCATGGCATGCCATTGGCACGGTGATGCGGCTGGCATGGTTGGCATGCCTTTGGCGCGGTGGTGCGGATGGCATGGTTGG
>NW_020621381.1:272970-286778 GCF_003573695.1 Papaver somniferum | reverse complement strand
CATGGTTGGCATGCCTTGGCGCGGAGATGTGGCCGACATGGAATGCCATTGGCACGGTGGTGCGGATGGCATGGTTGGCATGCCTTTGGCGCGGAGATGTGGATGGCATGGCATGCCATTGGCACGGTGGTGCGGCTGGCATGATTGGCATGCCTTTGGCACGGTGGTGCGGCTGGCATGGTTGGCATGCCTTTGGAACGGTGGTGCGGCTGGCATGGTCGGCATGCCTTTGGCGCGGTGGTGCGGCTGGCATGGTTGGCATGCCTTGGCACGGAGATGTGGCTTGCTTGGAATGCTGATGAGTGCTAAAAAGTGCATATTTCTATATCTTTATGTTGGCATTTAGCTCATCTTTTGTGCATTAATTCTACATTTTATCCCATATTCTGTATTTTCGTTGTTTTCAAGAATAAATACTTTTCTTCATTAATTTTGCATTTTTAGGTACTAAATAAATCCTGGTTATCTCACGGAGCGAAAAGAGCAAAGGAACGGCAAAGACTCTCGCTAGGAGGAAGCGAAGAATGATGTTTGCAAGAGCCGGATCAACGAGAAGTGGGCTTGAAGAGGAAGAATTGTTCTTAAAGAAGATATGGGCTTGGCATACCCAAGGCCCAAAACCCTTACCCAAATCCATTTCCATTATCCATACCCATTTCCATGAGAGCCGTCAGATTGGATCCATCTTGTCATCCAACGGTCGCCTCATCATTGTGCATCAAAATCCGAAGCTCCTGTTAAACACCATAGTACCTAACTCCATCTGAAGCTGTCAATTTTGTTGTATCTCATAATCCAACGGTCACTACATACCTCTCCATCGTAGCCGTTCGATTCAATCTATATGGGATCATCCAACGCTCTTTACTCGATGTTCATCAAAGTTCGCTATCCCCGCTTCACACCCTAGAAACCGAACACCTACACCCCAAACAAACAGACCCTAATCTCATTATCCATCGAGCTCTCTTCTCCCCAAATCCTCTGCAACAACCATCCCCCAACAGAGCTCTGCAACTCCATCTCCTCACCATCTGCGCCACCCTGCCCTGCCACTCCGTACGAACCACCATCACCTCCCCTACCTCAAACCCATCTCCCTAGCCTAGTTATTTTCCCCATCTCACAACCACTGAAACCCTAGGTTTTGGGGTGAGTAAAATAACTCGAACTAGGGAACAATTAGAGCAGCATAGGCGTCAATTGAAGGCATAGAAGGACCAGAAGAGGCAGAGAAGAAATGGGTCGACCGTTTTGAGTGATTTGTCACATCAAATTGGGTAAATATCTAACCCTAATTTTGAGAATTTGGGGGAAAACATTGTAAACCCTAATTTTGGATTCTGGGTATAAATAGAAGGTGTGGGTGTGGGTGTGTGTTGTAACGATCTCTGGACGAGCCAGTAGATATTTGAAGAAATTTTCATTACAATTTCAAATTCAGTCCCTTTATCACAGTTGATTTTTTTTGAATGTTGTGTGTTGTGTTTGAATTATCTTGTATGATGAATGCTTGTGTATGTAATATGTTGAGCATGAGCTAAGTAGCATTAAGCTAAGGCTCAGTTGAAGCCTTATGCACTGTCAAATGACAAGTTGCTAGGATAGTTAACTCCATGCCCTGTTTTGCTTGAGCAATTGGAAGAAACTAATGCTCATAGTGCCTGTGATTGACTGTTCTGTCAAAAGACAGTCAATACTAGGGGCAAACTAATGAGCAAGTTAGTTCTCTTCCATTTCTAGATGTATGCATAGGATATTCAACTCAACCTAGAAATATGTTGTTTGATTAGGACACAAGGTGGATCCTAAGCCTTGGCTTAACCACAAATCCTTTACAATCACTTATAATTTCAGTTCTATTTTGTTCCCTGCTAAATTTACCTTCCTTCACTGTTTTTCTTGCATTTTGAAGTTGTTGTGCACTGAAATCAGTGCACAAACTCCCCCTGCCCTTGTCTTACAGCCTTGGTTCCCTGCTATTTTTATTTTATATCCTCTGCCATTTAATCTTTGCTGCTTTGCCATCTTGTGTTAACTGCTTTGCTTTGTTAACTGTTTTGGTTCTTTGCAATTGCCATATTACTTTGCCTTGCTCACTGCCATAGTGCCTTGTCTCCATTGCTAGCTTAGGAAAATTTCTTGTATGCTCCCACTCCCTGTGGACTAATCCCTTGCTTACTCTCTATACTAAAACTTGGCCTTGTATACTTGCAAGTCTTTTGTGTGTCGTTCCCAAGCACACCAAGTTTTTGGCGCCGCTGCCGGGGAGCTGGCTGCCATATTTTTGAAGTTTTCATTGCTGTTCTGTAACTGCATACTCTGCTGAAAATTGCATCTTAGCTTGCTGTTCTTGAAGCTGTCTCCTGAGATTCACCAGGTGCTTGATGCTGTGCTGGTGCTGCCAAGCTCCCTGCTGGTCCTGATCTGCTGAAGCTGATCTTGCTGGGCTCGAGCAACACCAAGCCAAGCCTGCTGCTTCATCTGCGAACTGGGCTCCTGGGCTGCTGCATCTCAACAAGTTGCTGGGCTCGTCCAACTGAGGTGGGCTTGTGCCACCATTACTGCTGGGCTTCACCACTTCAACTGAGTTGGGTTTCGTTGCTGTTGCTTCTGCTGGGCTCTGTTCCACCTGTTGTCGCTGGGCTTGAGCGTGAGCTGCTTAGGACGATCCTAGCCCAACTGGGCTGTGCAACTAAAAGGGGACCAAAAGCCTATTTTTGGGCTTCCCTCCTAAAATCAAGTAAGCCTAACCCATGAGTTAACCCACTTGGGCCTCATTTAAATTCAAATTCGGGCTTGTAATAATTAATTTAATTATTTATTTGGGATTGTAATAATTTTTATTTATTTTTTTATTTTTATTTTTTTTTCTTATTTGGGACTGTAATTATTTTTTGTCTTTATTTTTCTTTTTCTTTTTCTTTTATGGGCTTGTCTTAATTATTATTATTGTTTTTATTTTCTTTTATGGGTTGTGCTAATTTATGCTAGGTTTAGTTCAAAAAAATTTTCAAAGCCCAATTTTAAACCAAAAAAAAAAATCCCTTATCAAAACCAAAACCCACTCAAAACCAAATCATCAAAACCCATTTTAAACCAAAATATTGGGCCTTTTGTGGTTCAAAACTGTTTCCGATTGCTCTGACCAAAATGTTAGTTGAGGTACCTGCGAGGACATGATTGTAACCTTTAGAGACCAATCAAATAGACTAGTTAGAGTAAATCAAATAGACCCAATTGACATACCCACAACGTCTGAGGAAAACACACCGGACCAATCTGAAACAATGGGAGAACACCGTACCCTCAAGGATTATATGTACCCAACTAGAGCAAGTCAACCCTCTTGCATTGTCCTACCCGAGGGTAATGGCCATTATGAGCTGAAATCGAGCACAATACAAATGCTCCCTGTTTTTAGAGGTGTTGACAATGAAAACTCTTACCACCACGTGAGAGAATTCGAGGAAATTTGTGGAACTCTGCGTTTCACTCAAATGACCGACGAAACCCTAAAGTTAAGGCTCTTTCCTTTCTCCCTGAAAGATAAGGCAAAATCCTAGTTGTATGCTTTACAGCCACAATCCATCATGACATGGGATGACCTCACAAAGGAGTTTTTCAAAAAATTCTTCCCAAACCACAAGACTGCGACAATTCGTCAAAGTCTGAATAGCTTTGTGCAATTAGAGGGTGAGACCTTAGCTAGATACCTGGAGAGATTCAATGAATTATTGCTCCAATGTCCCCATCATGGTTTTGAAAAATGGAGACTTGTGCAAATTTCGTATGAAGGTCTAGATGTGTCCACCCGAACAACGGTTGAGTCGATGTGCAATGGTCTTTTCGTAGACAAAACTGCTGATGCGTCTTGGGACTTCTTATTTGAGGTAGCTGAGAAGACGCAACAGTGGGAATCCATTCGTGAACCCAGAAAGACTACACCTGTAGCTAAGGTTCTTAGGATTGAGTCAGATTTTGAGGGAAATGCAACGATGGCATCGTTAGTTAGGAGAATAGAAGAGTTAGAACTACATACAAAACCTTCCACCACTACTCTCCGGGAACATGTCGAAATGTCTGTATGTGCTGCTTGCCATGATCCCAACCATCAACTCAATAGTTGCCCAGATTTACTTGCAGTCCAGGAAGCTAGACTTGAGCAAGCCCATGCTATGTTTCAAAAACCAGAGCATAACCCTTATTCACAGACCTACAATCCAGGATGGAGGAACCACCCCAACTTTTCATGGTCCAAAGGCCCCACTCAAGGAGGACCATCTCAACCCACCCAAAGCTATCAAAACAATCAGGGATATCAATACCCTAGGAACCCTCAACAACAATCATATCCTCAACACAATACCGACAAGAGAATATCCAACATAGAGGAGATTGTCCAGAGTTTGGTGCAAAGTCAGAAAAATCTAGATCAAAAGATGGGTCAAATGTGTGATTCAATAAGTGAGAGAGAAAAGGGTAAACTTCCTAGCCAACCCCAACAAAATCCAAAGAGGATATTTCAAGCAGGCACAACATCCTGCACTGAAACCTCACCCGATCAAGTCCATGCCATTACCACCCTCCGAAGTGGTAAAGTCATCGAGAACAACGTGGGCGAACCTAATGAATCTGATACAAATTCCACGCTGTCTCCACAACCCCAGAAAACCAAAGAACCTGAGCAAGTTGGAAAATCTGACAATTCTACTGCTGTGAATGACCCTTTGCCAACTCATTCTCCTGTTGCCCCATTTCCTCAAAGATTGATCTATCAACAGAAAAGTACCCATTACAATGAGATGTTAGATCTGTTCAAGAGAGTCAACATCAACATTCCTTTTCTTGAAGCAATCAAGCAAATCCCTGCTTATGCCAAATTCCTCAAAGACTTGTGTACTCAAAAGCGCAAGCTCAATGTGCAAAAACGTGCTTTCTTAGCTGAGCAGGTGAGTTCCATCATTCTGAACAAAACTCCACCCAAGTTTAGGGATCCAGGATGTCCAACAATTTCTTGCACTATAGGAGAACACACGGTCAATAAAGCGTTATTAGACCTAGCTGCAAGTGTTAACCTACTGCCATATTCTGTTTATGAGCAGTTAGGTCTTGGGGAGTTGAAACCAACATCTATCACTCTACAACTGGCAGACCGATCTGTCAAGATTCCTCGTGGAGTGGTCGAAGACGTTTTGATCAAGGTTGACAAATTCTATTTTCCCGTAGACTTCATTGTCTTAGACACTCAACCTGTACAAAACCCAAATTGTCACATTCCTGTCATTTTAGGACGGCCTTTCTTGGCGACGTCCAATGCAATCATCAACTGTCGGAATGGAGTGTTAAAACTGTCTTTTGGTAACATGACGGTAGAATTGAATGTGTTCGATATTAGTCAACAACCTGTGAATCTTGATGATGATGATGTGCATGAAGTCAATATGATTGAAGGATTAATGCAAGATTCGTTGACTAACATTCTATCCGTCGACCCCTTTCAAGCATGTATGGAGAACTTTAACTCAGATTCCTATGTAGTGACGTCCATCATGATGCATACTGTAGTGACGTCCTATCTCTGCTGGAATCTGTACCTCAAATGGACATCACTGAAAGGAAATATGAAGTGGAACCACCCTTACTCTCTGATTCCAAGCTCATTCCATCCATTGTTGAGCCACCCAAGCTTGAATTGAAAACATTGCCTAGTACGTTGAAGTACGCATTCCTAGGTTCTTCTGATACTTTACCCGTCATTATTTCATCATGTTTAGACACGGAACAGGAAAGTAAGCTTTTAGAAGTACTTAAGGAACAGAAAGAGGCCTTAGGATGGACCATATCAGATCTCAAAGGAATTAGTCCCACCATTTGCATGCACCACTGGTGTAAAAGGAAAAGAACTACCTAAACTAGCCTGCAAGTATACAGAGTTGTTGTAGATAGGTGGAGTAAGAAAGGGTTTGTCCACAGGGACTTGGAGGATTTGCTGAAGTTCTCTTTGGGGAGTTTCTAAGGTTATCTGAGTTCAAGGGAGGGTACTAAGGCTTTTGATTCCACTACTTGACCCTAGGCTAAGGAAATTGTGATGCAATGTATGTCTTGTTCTTTCATGAAAGATTACAATGAAGAATAGAGTAACTAACCTAGCTAAATGACCCCTAGCATCAGCTGTCTTTCAACAGCACAACTGATCACAAGTATTTAGCTCAACTAGCTAACTGAGCTTAAGGCAATCTCTCTAATGGATTAAATTCTTACAACTGACCTAGCTGCACTCCTAGCATCAGCTGTCTTCTAACAGCACAGCTGATCACAAGTGAAGTAACTCAAGTGGCATTTCATTAATCCTAAGGCAGTTAAATCATTCCAAGACAATACATATACATTTACTATCCTAGCATATGATCAAGAGCTTCCTCTAAGCCCTAGCAAAAGAATTAGAACATGGACATGGTTATAATCATGATATTAACACATATACACATGCTCCACATTATAACAGTATACTTCACAATCAATTTTTATGCATCACAAATATTCCACATGAACTGAAAATGTAACTGATATATGAAGTAAAATGAAAACTAAAACATGTGTTCACTGGCTAGCCCAGAGATGTCCACAGTTACAACCCAACAATACATATTTATACCCACAGACCCAAATTCCCAAAACTACAAAATTAGGGTTCTTCCCCAAAAATCAGTTGAATTAGGGTTACCTAATTTTTTTGAAATTGATCCTTGAAATCGTCGACCCATGCCTTTTAATTGCTCCCTGACCTCTTCTCATGCGCCAATTGCAACTCTAGGTTACCTAATTCATCAGTTTTTCACGCCTAGGGTTTCAGACAAAGAAGCGTGAAAAAGTGAGAAAATAGGGAACTAGAGGGCTAGGGGGGAGATGGGTTTTGGTTGTTGGGCGATAGGGTGATGATGGTGGCGGAACTAGGGTGGCTGTGGCAGGGAGAAGGTGGTGGCGACAGTTGCAGGGAGAGGTGGTTTTGCAGCAGGGTAAGGTGGAGGAGATGGGTTCGATAGAATGGGAGAAGGGTCTGTTTGTTTGGGGTGTAGGTGCTCGGTCGCTAGGGTGTGAGGCGGGTCCATCAAGAGATGATGTTTCGTGAGATGGGCCGTGGGATGTGAAGCTGGTAGGTGGATCGGATGGTTCCTCCTGATGAGGTTGGTAGCGACCGTCAGATTTTTTGATACAACGAAGTTAACGGTTCTAGATGGGGTTAGGTGTTGTAGTGTAAGGCGGAGATATCAAACGTTGATGAACAGCAAGGGAGCGACCGTTGGATTCAACTACCATCTAATCTGAAGGCTTGGAATTTCAGCGCTGTGGTGCTTGGCAGAGACTTCAGATTTTGATGATCTATGAAGGAGCGACCGTCGGATGCTTCTGAGAACTGATCTGATGGCTGAGAACGGAGGCGCTTTTGTGTGTAGAAAATGAGGTTGTGCGCACCATTCTTCGCGGCTTCCTTGCGTAATTTCTCCCAGCTTTTCACTACTTTTCTGCTCTTTTCGCTCCGCGACTCATCCGAACTTTATTTATTACCTAAAAATGCAAAATTAATTAATAAAAATATTTATTCTTGAAAACAATGAAAATACAGAATATGGGATAAAATGTAGAATTAACGCATAAAAGATGAGTTAAAATGCCAACAAAAAGGGATAAATATATACAATATTTGGCACTCATCAATTATGAGCTGAAATCTAGCACAATACAGATGCTTCCTATTTTTAGAGGTGTTGAGAATGAAAACCCGTACCACCACGTGAGAGAATTCGAGGAAATTTGTGGAACTCTGCGTTTCACTCAAATGACCGACGAAACCCTGAAGTTAAGGCTTTTTCCTTTCTCCCTGAAAGATAAGGCAAAGGCCTGGCTCTATGCTTTACAGCCTCAATCCATCATGACATGGGATGACCTCACAAAGGAGTTTTTCAAAAAGTTTTTCCCAAACCACAAGACTGCGACAATTCGTCAAAGTCTGAATAGCTTTGTGCAATTAGAAGGTGAGACCTTAGCTAGATACCTGGAGAGATTCAATGAATTATTGCTCCAATGTCCCCATCATGGTTTTGAAAAATGGAGACTTGTGCAAATTTTGTATGAAGGTCTAGATGTGTCCACCCGAACAACGGTTGAGTCGATGTGTAATGGTCTATTCGTAGATAAAACTGCTGACGCGTCTTGGGACTTCTTAATTGAAGTAGCTGAAAAGACGCAACAGTGGGAATCCATCCGTGAAACCAGAAAAACTACATCCGAAGCAAAGGCTTTTAGGATTGAAGCGGATTTTGAGGGTAGAGCAAACATGGCATCAATAGTTAGGAGATTAGAAGAGTTAGAACTACATAAAAATTCAAAACCTTCCACCACTACTCTCCGAGAACATGTCGCTTCGTCTGTTTGTGCTGCTTGTAACGACCCCAACCATCAATTCCAAAATTGTCCAGATTTGCTTGCAGTCCAGGAGTCTAGGCTTGAACAGGCACATGCCATGTTTCAAAAACCAGAGCATAACCCTTATTCACAGACCTACAACCCAGGATGGAGAAACCACCCTAACTTTTCATGGTCAAAAGGACCCACTCAGGGAGGACCATCTCAACCCAATCAGAGCTATCAAAACAATCAGGGATATCAGAACAATCAAGGTTATCAACACCCGAGAAACCCTCAACAACAATCAAACTCTCAACAACAATCATATCCTCAACACAATACCGACAAGAGATTATCCGCCCTAGAGGAAATGTTCCAGAGTCTGGTGCAAAGTCAGAAAAGTCTTGATCAAAAGATGGGTCAAATCTGTGATTCCATAGGTGAGAGAGAAAAGGGTAAACTTCCGAGCCAACCCCAACAAAATCCAAGGAGTGTATTTCAAACAGGCTCTTCATCCTGCAAGGAAACCTCTCCAGATCAAGTCCATGCCATTACCACCCTCCGAAGTGGTAAAGTCATCGAGAACAACGTGGGCGAACCTAATGAATATGATACAAATTCCACGCTGTCTCCACAACCCCAGAAAACCAAAGAATCTGAGCAAGTTGGAAAGCCTGACAATTCTACTGCTGTGAATGTCCCTTTGCCAACTCATTCTCCTGTTGCCCCATTTCCTCAAAGATTGATCTATCAACAGAAAAGTACCCATTACAATGAGATGTTAGATCTGTTCAAGAGAGTCAACATCAACATTCCTTTTCTTGAAGCAATCAAGCAAATCCCTGCTTATGCCAAATTCCTCAAAGACTTGTGTACTCAAAAGCGCAAGCTCAATGTGCACAAACGTGCTTTCTTAGCTGAGCAGGTGAGTTCCATCATTCTGAACAAAACTCCACCCAAGTTTAGGGATCCAGGATGTCCAACAATTTCTTGCACTATAGGAGAACACACGGTCAATAAAGCGTTATTAGACCTAGGTGCAAGTGTTAACCTACTGCCATATTCTGTTTATGAGCAGTTAGGTCTTGGGGAGTTGAAGCCAACATCTATCACTCTACAACTGGCAGACCGATCTGTCAAGATTCCTCGTGGAGTGGTCGAAGACGTTTTGATCAAGGTTGACAAATTCTATTTTCCCGTAGACTTCATTGTCTTAGACACTCAACCTGTACAAAACCCAGACTGTCACATTCCTGTCATCTTAGGACGTCCTTTCTTGGCTACGTCCAACGCAATCATTAATTGTCGTAATGGAGCGTTGAAACTGTCTTTTGGCAACATGACGGTAGAATTGAATGTGTTCGATATTAGTCAACAACCTGTGAATCTTGATGATGATGATGTGCATGAAGTTAATATGATTGAAGGATTAATACAAGATTTGTTGACTAACATTCTATCCGTCGACCCCTTTCAAGCATGTATGGAGAACTTTAACTCAGATACCTATGATGATGCATACTGTAGTGACGTCATATCTCTGCTCGAATCTGTACCTCAAATGGACGTCACTAAAAGGAAATATGAAGTGGAACCACCCTTACTCTCTGATTCCAAGCTCATTCCATCCATTGTTGATCCACCCAAGCTTGAATTGAAAACATTGCCTAGTACGTTGAAGTACGCATTCCTAGGTTCTTATGATACTTTACCTGTCATTATTTCATCATGTTTAGACACGGAACAGGAAAGTAAGCTTTTATAAGTACTTAAGGAACACAAAGAGGCCTTAGGATGGACCATCTCATATCTCAAAGGAATTAGTCCCACCATTTGCATGCACCACATTAACCTTGAAGAGAATGCCAAACCATCGAGGGAAATGCAAAGGAGACTTAATCCTAACATGAGAGATGTAGTCAAAGGAGAGATCCTGAAACTACTTGATGCGGGTATCATATACCCAATACCTGATAGCAAATGGGTTAGTCCCATTCAAGTTGTGCCTAAGAAGTCAGGCATTACTGTAGTTCAGAACGACAAGAATGAATTAGTCCCTACTCGTACAACCACAGGATGGCGAGTATGCATCGACTACAGGAAGTTTAACACAGTAACAAGGAAGGATCACTTCCCGCTCCCTTTCATTGACCAAATGCTAGAACGTGTGTCTGGACACAGTCACTACTGTTTTCTAGATGGCTTTTCCGGTTATAACCAAATTCACATTGCTCCGGAAGATCAGGAAAAAAATACATTCACGTGTCCATTTGGGACGTTTGCTTATAGACGTATGCCCTTCGGGTTGTGTAATGCACCTGCTACTTTTCAGCGTTGCATGATGAGCATTTTTTCTGACATGATAGATAGTTTTGTCGAGATCTTTATGGATGATTTCTCTGTTTTTGGTTCCTCGTTTGACGAATGTTTGAAGCATCTTGCCCTCGTGATATCCAGATGTAAAGAAAAGAACCTTGTTCTAAATTGGGAAAAATGCCATTTTATGGTGAATTCAGGAATAGTTCTAGGACACATCATCTCAGAAAAAGGAATTGAAGTGGATAAAGCTAAAGTTGACCTCATTCAACATCTACCACAACCTCGCTCTGTGAAGGAGATCAGATCATTTCTAGGTCATGCTGGTTTTTACCGGCGATTCATCAAAGATTTCAGCAAAATCTCCAGACCTCTGTGCAGTCTTCTCTCCAAAGATGTTGCCTTCAATTTCGATATTGCTTGTGTGAAGGCATGGGAGGAATTAAAAACCCTTCTCACCACCGCTCCTATAGTCCGACCACCCGATTGGAAGCTTCCGTTCGAACTTATGTGTGATGCCTCTGATTATGCTGTTGGTGCTGTTTTAGGACAGCGAGTTGATAGACTACCATATGTGATATACTATGCTAGAAAAACCCTTAATGATGCCCAACTCAATTTTTCAACTACCGAGAAGGAATTGCTTGCCGTCGTTTTCGCATTAGACAAGTTTAGATCTTATCTGATAGGGTCTAAGATCATCATATACACAGACCATGCGGCTTTGAAGTATCTTCTTTCCAAGAAGGATGCTAAAGCTCGCCTTATTCGATGGATACTATTATTACAGGAATTCGATCTCGAAATCCGTGATAAGAAAGGTTGTGAGAATGTGGTTGCTGATCATTTGTCTAGATTAACTTTAGAGTCTATTGATGAATTTGAGTTGATTAGAGAATCATTCCCAGATGAACAGCTGATGTCTATCTCAGACCTTCCTTGGTTTGCTGATATTGTTAACTACCTCGCTACAGGTAGGATGCCCTCACGTTGGTCGAGACAAGACCGCTCTAAATTCCTGGCTGAAGTTAAACATTTCCTTTGGGATGACCCATATTTGTTTAAGTACTGCCCAGACCAAATCATTAGGAAATGTGTCCCCAACATCGAACAGAAAGATGTGATATCTTTCTGTCATGACCAAGCCTGTGGAGGCCATTTCAGTGCCAAGAAAACCGCTGCAAAGATCTTGCAGTGTGGGTTCTATTGGCCATCGTTGTTCAAGGACTGCCATGATTACTGTGTTGCCTGTGAACGTTGTCAGAAGCTGAGAAGCATTTCAAGGAGAAACATGATGCCATTGAATCCTATTCTGATTGTTGAGATTTTTGATGTTTGGGGGATCGACTTCATGGGTCCATTTCCCATGTCTGACAGCAAGTTGTACATCTTAGTCGCCGTTGACTACGTCTCCAAGTGGGTAGAAGCCATCGCAACCAGAACAAATGACCACAAGGTGGTACTTTCCTTTTTAAAGGAAAACATATTTTCACGTTTTGGTACCCCGAGAGCTATCATCAGTGACGGTGGCTCACATTTCTGCAATAGGCACTTCGAGTTTTTAGTACGCAAGTATGGAATAACTCACAAGGTTTCTACTCCGTACCACCCTCAGACCAGTGGACAAGTGGAAGTGTCTAATAGGGAAATCAAGCACATTCTAGAAAAGACGGTTAACCCGTCTAGGAAAGATTGGTCAATAAGATTGAATGATGCTTTGTGGGCCTATAGAACAGCTTATAAGACACCAATTGGCATGTCCCCTTATTGTCTGGTGTATGGAAAGCCATGTCACCTTCCTGTGGAATTAGAGCATCGAGCTTACTGGGCTATCAAGAAACTTAACTTTTCTCTCGACAAGGCGGGTGCACAACGGAAACTTCAACTCAATGAGTTAGAATAATTAAGGAATGAGGCTTATGACAGTGCCAAGCTGTACAAGCAGAAGATGAAGCTGTTTCATGACAAGCGTATCCTAAGAAAGTCTTTCACTCCTGGTCAGAAAGTCTTGCTGTATGACTCCCGATTACATCTTTTTCCAGGAAAACTGCGTTCCAGATGGAAGGGTCCGTACCTAGTACGCACAATTTTTCCTCATGGAGCTGTAGAGCTAGAGGATGTTTCCAACAAGAACGTTTTCAAAGTCAACGGGCAGAGATTAAAGCCATTCCTCGAGCCATTTCCACCCGACATTGAAACAACCAACCTGGAGGACCCGGTCTATGTGGACTAAACTGGTCCACTCTTTCCCTAAATAACCAAAAAGTTTTCATTCCTGACAAAACCAAATTTTTCCCAAAAAGTCCAATCCCATTAAAAACCAAATTTTCTTGTAGATAATGTGTTAGTCGAATATTTTATTTCCTTGTGTATATATTTTGTGCTCATCCATTGTGACTCCTAATATGATGGATTTTTGCCTTGAATAACGGAGTTTTAATCGAGCTTTCGCCGTACAATCGGGTATTCTCTCTCCTTTTACTCTACTCAGTATGTTCCTCTTCATATATTGTTTTATAATTCTTTCCATATTTTGAAACATTGAGGACAATGTTTAGTTTAGGTTTGGGGGTGAAAAGTAGATACTTTGATAATATGCCATAATTGAAAACAAGAACTCCTTCTTTTTGAAAAAAATGAAAAATGAAAATAAAAAATTAAAAAGTGAAAAAAAAACATAAAAATGGAGCTCATTTACCTTGAAATGTTGACTCTTGTGCAAATATGTAATTATTAGGAGTCTTAGTCTAGATATTTAGGCACCCTGATTCTAGCACAATTCACATAGTGATAAGAAATTTGCACGCGCACGATCTACCAATACATGTATAGCCTCGATCTTCAAGGTGTTTGATAGGAAGTCACGATTGCCAGTCACTTTAAAATACTGAACGAAACTTGACTAGCTTGTTCTTTGGTTGGTTGGGATAGAAGGTGGAGGTTACATTAAGAAAAACAACCATCGAATTTAACTGGGTGCATCAAAAAGGGATACCTCTTGCAAAGTGTCATGTAATCTTTTGTTTCCTTTTGTATATGTATCAAAAGTGTTTCTTTATCAAAAAAAAAAAAAAAAAAAAAAA
>NW_020621381.1:206324-272629 GCF_003573695.1 Papaver somniferum | reverse complement strand
AAAAACGATGTATATATTCAGAAAAAATATCAGAAAAATACAAAAAAATCAAGTATTTATCAATTCCATCCTCTCTTGTTCCAAAAATAAAAGAGAGTAGTCAATGTAAATAAGAGTCATGTAAATAGTCAATTTGTTGTTTCATTGTAATAAGCAAGGAAGGGTGTATGCCATTGATGTACAACGCGAGTAATTGTGAAATACCTCCAACTCATTCACAATTCTCGTAAAGTCCGGACAGCTAGCTAGATTTCGACCTTGGTTCTTAGCCTGAGAAACTATCTCTTGGTGATTAGTAGTCATAACATCCGATCTTTCTTTACACATGTGTAGATACACTTTACACTCTTATCACATGTCTTTATTTGTTATCAGTGCTAGGATTGTGCCTTTGATAGCTAGATTGACATCTCCATTTTGTTGTGAGCTTAAACTGACTTGCACATGTCACATTTGATGGAATCTGAGCTTATATTTTGACCTAGAACTTTGTAGGTACGTTCTAAGCAAACCTTCACGAGACTTCACTCGTCCACTAGGGACACTTAGTGGTTTAAAAGTCTTAGTGCATACGCTAAATGCATTCGAGAGACCAGCGACAGTGGTATAGGTAGGATTTCCTTAATTTTGTTTTACTTGAGGACAAGTAAAATTCAGGTTTGGGGGTATTTGATGAGTGCTAAAAAGTGCATATTTCTATATCTTTTTGTTGGCATTTAGCTCATCTTTTGTGCATTAATTCTACATTTTATCCCATATTCTGTATTTTCGTTGTTTTCAAGAATAAATACTTTTCTTAATTAATTTTGCATTTTTAGGTACTAAATAAAGCCTGGTTATCTCACGGAGCGAAAAGAGCAAAGGAACGGCAAAGACTCTCGCTAGGAGGAAGCGAAGAATGATGTTTGCAAGAGCCGGATCAACGAGAAGTGGGCTTGAAGAGGAAGAATTGTTCTTAAAGAAGATATGGGCTTGGCATACCCAAGGACCAAAACCCTTACCCAAATCCATTTCCATTATCCATACCCATTTCCATGAGAGCCGTCAGATTGGATCCATCTTGTCATCCAACGGTCGCCTCATCATTGTGCATCAAAATCCGAAGCTCCTGTCAAACACCATAGTACCTAACTCCATCTGAAGCCGTCAATTTTGTTGTATCTCATAATCCAACGGTCGCTACATACCTCTCCATCGTAGCCGTTCGATTCAATATATATGGGATCATCCAACGCTCTTTACTCGATGTTCATCAAAGTTCGCTATCCCCGCTTCACACCCTAGCAACCGAACACCTACACCCCAAACAAACAGACCCTAATCTCATTATCCATCGAGCTCTCTTCTCCCCAAATCCTCTGCAACAACCATCCCCCAACAGAGCTCTGCAACTCCATCTCCTCACCCTCTGCGCCACCACCACCATGCCCTGCCACTCCGTACGAACCACCATCACCTCCCCTACCTCAAACCCATCTCCCTAGCCTAGTTATTTTCCCCATCTCACAACCACTGAAACCCTAGGTTTTGGGGTGAGTAAAATAACTCGAACTAGGGAACAATTAGAGCAGCATAGGCGTCAATTGAAGGCATAGAAGGACCATAAGAGGCAGAGAAGAAATGGGTCGACCGTTTTGAGTGATTTGTCACATCAAATTAGGTAAATATCTAACCCTAATTTTGAGAATTTGGGGGAAAACATTGTAAACCCTAATTTTGGATTCTGGGTATAAATAGAAGGTGTGGGTGTGTGTTGTAACGATCTCTGGACGAGCCAGTAGACATTTGAAGAAATTTTCATTACAATTTCAAATTCAGTCCCTTTATCACAGTTGATTTTTTTTGAATGTTGTGTGTTGTGTTTGAATTATCTTGTATGATGAATGCTTGTGTATGTAATATGTTGAGCATGAGCTAAGTAGCATTAAGCTAAGGCTCAGTTGAAGCCTTATGCACTGTCAAATGACAAGTTGCTAGGATAGTTAACTCCATGCCCTGTTTTGCTTGAGCAATTGGAAGAAACTAATGCTCATAGTGCATGTGATTGACTGTTTTGTCAAAAGACAGTCAATACTAGGGGCAAACTAATGAGCAAGTTAGTTCTCTTCCATTTCTAGATGTATGCATAGGATATTCAACTCAACCTAGAAATATGTTGTTTGATTAGGACACAAGGTGGATCCTAAGCCTTGGCTTAACCACAAATCCTTTACAATCACTTATAATTTCAGTTCTATTTTGTTCCCTGCTAAATTTACCTTCCTTCACTGTTTTTCTTGCATTTTGAAGCTGTTGTGCACTGAAATCAGTGCAAAAACTCCCCCTGCACTTGGCTTACACCTTGGTTCCCTGCTATTTTTATTTTATATCCTCTGCCATTTAATCTTTGCTGTTTTTCCATCTTGTGTTAACTGCTTTGCTTTGTTAACTGTTTTGGTTCTTTGCAATTGCCATATTACTTTTCCTTGATCACTGCCATAGTGCCTTGTCTCCATTGCTAGCTTAGGAAAATTTCTTGTATGCTCCCACTCCCTGTGGACTAATCCCTTGCTTACTCTCTATACTAAAACTTGGCCTTGTATACTTGCAAGTCTTTTGTGTGTCGTTCCCAAGCACACCAAATGCCATTGGCACGGTGGTGCGGATGGCATGGTTGGCATGCCTTTGGCGCGGAGATGTGGCTAGCATGGCATGCCATTAGCACGGTGGTGCGGCTGGCATGGTTGGCATGCCTTTGGCACAGTGGTGCGGCTGGCATGGTTGGCATGCCTTGGCGCGGAGATGTGGCTGGCATGGCATGCCATTAGCACGGTGGTGCGGATGGCATGGTTGGCATTTCTTTGGCGCGAAGATGTGGCTGGCATGGCATGCAATTGGCACGTTTGGCTAGCATGCGCGGCTGGCATGTGTAGAGATGATGATGGTCAGTACCGAGGGCTCTGCCGTAGAGCATGGCATATGCATAAAAAAGGTACCTCGGTAATTTTACGCAGTCATGTTGAACGGTTCAATAAATGTGCTAGTGGCGACATTATTACTCAAGTGTGATGTCACTGTTTGACTAAGGTTTACGATTTTAACCCTAAGCTAAAAACCACCATCAACAGCGGCATGCCAACATGCCACTCCGCCGCACCAACGTGCAAAACATGCCACTTCGTGGCAACATGCCATAAATACCGCCCTATGTGCTAACCTACCTCTTGTTCGTGGCCAACACAAGGAAAATCTTAAGTTAGGGTTTTCTAGTCAAAATCACGACCCTGCATCAACCAAAGCCGTAATTTCCAGTCATGGCAAAAATTATGCCACTTCGACCCCACAACATGTCGTGAGACGTATGGGACCCAGGAATCCCTAGGGTAGGCGCCATATCATAGCCACCCACGGAAATCCCTACTCTTGTGGTCGTTTCCACACTATGGTCTTGCCATAGTTCCTTTGGCATAGCAATGGCGCCATTTGCGCAAAAAGTATCGCCATGCCGCGGCCGCATGCCACACGCACTAATTAGGGTTTCGACATGCCAAACCCTAATTTGGGCAAAGTTGTTACGCCAACTAAAGGCAAATAACGTCTCCCAGAGCGTTGGAATTGATGTGGAAACAGGGCCAATGTTGCCACACCACATGTGGGTCCAACACTGAGGTGCCAAAGTCTAGCGGCCATCGCTATACCAGACGCTACTTCATGCCACTGACATGTGCTAACTATGTCAGCCACGCCGCCATGTTGCAGTCATGCCGAGTTGCGATGCGCCAAACCCTAATTTGGCTAAAAGTTTCCATGCCAACTGAGTCCAGTGACTCTGCTAAGGCCTCAAGATTAACTTAGCAATAAAGCCAATGTTGCCAGAAGCCATATTTGGGTCTAACACCAATATGCCAAAACAGCTGCCACGGCTACGCCACTAGCATGCCGATATGTCATGGCTCCGGCAGGCGCCACTATGCCAATGGCACCACTTCACTATACAACAAGATGCGTACATAATCAATGGCCGTCCTTCCTCATGAGATGCAATCTCATCCATCCAAGTTCGTCACTGAACTGCCAGACTTGTGGCAAGTTTCAGGCGACCAACTTCCTAAATCTAGTGGCTATGGATACGCCAAGCGCCACTTGCATCACCGTGCCACTGGCATGCACGAGTCATACCAGCCATGCCACATTGCCACTGGCGTACACCAAAACGCCACCGCGCCATTATCAGGCGCCAACACAAGGTAGCCGTAATCAACGGCTACCCTCCTTCATGAGATGCGATCTCAGCCATCGAAGTTCACCACCGAGCTGAAAAACCTGTGGCAAGTTTTAGGCGACCATCCAAAATGAGCCCAATAGCATTACACGCTATTTTCCTGCGGTAAGTCCTTTGAATTTGACTTTCCACACGTAGCAAAGTGCTACATGTTTTCCACGAAAACACTCGAGACATCAAACATGTCACAAACTGGGGGATGCTCATCAGGGTATTGGTCTGGCGGTTTACAGCGTGCGGCGTGCAATGCGCCCGTTACGAGAAAGTGTCATAAAGCAGTACAATTAGTGGTGGTAAAAAGTAACGGTGTAAACGAATTCACTTCCTTCATCATGGAAGCATAATGATTGACGGTTACACGTTACTCTATTCTTCCACCACTCAATCGTTTCCACTTCCTACGAGACCAGGGTACGTTTCAATATGACTTGTATAAATAGGCTTCACCTATTTTCACCAAACAACAAGTTTTTGGGGTCGGCAACAACACAGTATCTAGAAATCACCTGGTAGCTTTCCATTCTGCTATCCAGTTCTACTTTCAGATACAAGTCATAAACAACCACACCTTCAAAATCAATGATTCTAGTCTCAACACTCTCTTCGCTTCCCTCCCTAAGACCAACCCTTTTCCTCCACTTTGTGACCGAAGCAAGCCTGGAACGTCCATTTCTTGGTTTAGGCTAGGATTGTACAGATTGATCTCTCGAATCAAAAGTACTCTCGTGCAGTGCATTGTTTAGGGTTTAGATTTGTTTCTCACCCACACACCCAAAATTACCAAAACCAGCATAAATCGTTTTCACCCACAAACACAGGGTAATCATTTATTGACCATAAAAAAACCGCACATAGAGTAAGCATCTGCTGTTTCAGCGCATCAAAACATTCGACTCCCTCAAACAATTCATCGAGATCCTCAACAAACGGTTGTAACATAACATCAATGTCCTTACAAGGCCCCCCATCGATAATTAATGACAACATGGTGAACTTTCTCTTCATACACAACGATGGCGGAAGGTTATAAATCACTGCCAAAATTGAACACACACTGTGATGTTTTGGCATCCCTTTGATCATCACAAATTACAAGATATCTTTCATATATATTTTTTTATGCCGGTGAGTCCACCGGATGCCGTAAAACACCCTCGTCTTTCTTTCTGGTGGTGTCGTGCCACAATAAATGTTTGACAATTCTCTTTGATTGAAACAACCGTTTCAGTCTTGGGATAATTGGGAAATACCACAAGACTTTGGCCGGAATCTTTTCATGCACCTCTTGGGAGGTGTCGTCAACTTTCCATCTTGATTCCCCACAGGTGGGATACTTGGTGCAATCCTTGTAATTCTTCCTATAGAGAATGCAGTCATTGATGCATACATGTATCTCAACACCTTCTTAGCACCTTGTATATCTCAACACCTTCTTAGCTTCATATGTACTTTTCATCATCTCATTTCCTGGAGGGAGCATGGATTTTAATAGTGGTAGAAGTTCATTAAAGAACTTGTTGGAAGCTCTGTGCTTGTCTTCAAGTTAAACATGTCACACATTGCAGATATCTTTATAAAATCGGCACATCCTTCGTACATGGGTTTCCCAGCATCTTTGAGTAGCCGTTGCATCTTATCAGAATCCTTTGAAAAGTTATCTCCTAATAAAGCACTAACCATTTCTATAGTCTCTACATCATGTGTTGGTTCATCAGTGTGCGGACCGTCGTTGTCATTACCATCCAGAAGTGTCCACCTTGATGACTCATCTCCTTCTCCGTGCTTAGTCCATACAGCATAATTTTGAATGAATCCAGAAGAATATAAATGCAACTAACTTTACTTGCCTTGTGCACGTAGAGGTTGAGACATTTCACACATGGACATAGAAACCTAACTTTGCCCTCGTCGTCTGGTTTCCGTTTCCCATTCGCAATATCCTGTTGGTATGTATGCGTAGCAAACTCTATAAATGCTTTAACTCCATCTTGATAACGCGGTTTGGTTCTATCGGTATACACCTAAGATTTATCCATTACTCTAGGATCCATTATGAATTCTCAGATACCTGGACGGAGAAAAATTGTCAACATCTTGTGAAAATGTTATTGTAATCCGAACAAAACTACGAATTATCATTGCAAAGAGTAATACATACACAAAGAGTAATCACAAATCACAATATGAGTTCAGTTATCATATATGAATCATACAAATAATCAGAGGTTAGCTACCTACTGTAGTGCATGTGAAGACAATATTTACCCTACTATGACCATTAGAGTTACAGTCTCAGTTAACAAAGAAGTACTGAAAAGATATACTTACACGGTCCATCCGATTATTCCGTAACTTGAAGAAAAACTGACGAGAATATATGGTTTATCCAGAAGATGAACCAGATGATCAAAGTAAACTACTTGTTTTGTTTTCTAGGGGGTGGGGTGGGGGGGGGTAGAAGATTTAAGAGTAGAAACATGAAATGATTTAAGACGAGAGATATGAACACATAGGGTAAAGATTTATTATCATAAATGGGTAATGTAATGTAAATGGAAATTTGGCAATATTTTTACTAATAATAATTAAGTGTATTTCGTAAATAATTTGGTAAAATAGAAAGGTAAAAATCCTTCAATTTGCATGTTGCACGTTCTATGTTAAGAATTTTCTCAGCCAAATCTTGTTATCCTGCTGCATAATTTTCTGCTTTGACGGCTCTAACGGAAAGGAGTTAGATGCCATTAATATTCATTTCATCCTGAAGTTTTTTTGTTCGTACCCGAATTCAGAAAATAAATCAAAATGATAGCTAAAAAGCGGAGTACGTGTTGCTACATTTGTTATAACGGTACTAAAGTAAAAAACTAACTTTGTAAAAAGTAGAGTACGTGTTGGTGTAGTTGAAAAATAAAATCGTAAGAACTGGAAGAAGCTATGGCCACAATTAGAATTAAGTGAACTAAAACCCATTACTTTATTTGTGTGTTCTGTCCAATTAGAATTAATATCTAAAACCAAAGCTTGATTCATCCAATGAACATAATAGGTTTGATCATTGATGGATTTTATTAAAGTCTCACAATATGATTCAAAGATAACATGATTAAAGTTCTTAGAGGGTTCCAGAGTAACAACTGCCAGCATAGCTACATTCCAGATCCTTATCTTCAACTCCTATCTTCATTCCTCCATTGAAGCATTGTCCTTGCACCCCAATGCAGCTACCTGCGCAATTCCTCACTATTATCCCTATTCCACCTTGTAATGAATCTGACTTAAAAGATGCATCAAAATTTATTTTCAGATAAACATTATCAGGAGGTTTCCATCTTAGCACCTTCACAACCCCATTAGTAGAAGAAAAAGATTAGTTCCATGAGACACAAGTTTATTAATGCCACCTATTGATATTTTCCTATTTGGAGTTATGTTCTGAAAAATCTTTGAATATCAAATAGTCCAAACTGAAACCATTAGCAATTTATTAATCTCATGTCTAGTAATTCCAGTACTAAAGGTAATCTTATTTCCTGCAGAAAACCAAGAGAGAATCCAACTCCTAAATGAACCATGTTGTACCATAATATTACTAACATTGATGTTTAAAACCAGCCAAATAGATCTAGCATAACCACATTCAAGGAATAGGTGATTACTGGATTCCACATGATGATTACACAAACTGCAATGTAATTCAATATCATTTCCATATCTAGCTAGTTGTTCTCTTGTTGGGACTATAACTTTAAGCACTTCCAAACAAATAATTTAACTTCCACAAAACTTTCCATACCTGTGGAGAAATAGAATCAGTACCTGCAGAAGTATTAGATGGACTAGACAACACATTATAAACACTCTTAACAGAGAACTGTCCTTTCCCATATGGAAGCCAAATAAGAGTATGAAGTCCGATTCACCCACCATTTAATGCTGGTGGTACTCCGTAAAGATGAATACTATGAAGTGAACGATTTCATCAAACGTGAACACTTCCCCTTTTTCTTCTAAGTAGCGCGCTTTCACGGCTTCGTGCTAAAAAAACAACACACAAACTTATTTGGTTACATTTAAATTGAAAAAATATTGTGCCGAATAAACCATAAAGATACGTACAAATTGTAGAGGGGACAAGCTAAGGTGGCTTGAGTGTGAGATCCGGTGTTTGATTATAAAAACCCAGCTACCGCATTTAGGATAATGTTGTGCCTATCCTTGATTTGTTGAACGCTTTTTCTTTTCGGGTTCCCATAATCTTGGATAAATTTGTTATGTATCTTCGCCTAAAAGGTCTCGGTCGAGGAGCCATATAGAACTCGACTTTCGGCTGCCCATGCTTTGGTGATTGCCAAATATTCCGCGGAGTCAAACGATGCCATTTGTTGTATGTGGAGGTAGGGAATGAGTAGGTTCTCTAATAGGCTACAAGTGGAGTGCACGTGCATTGCAGGTCGAACACCGAGTTTTAAATACGCCTTCTTCCCTGTTAAACCAATTTCTTAGCATGATAGAACACCGTTGCGAATTGAAGAAAAAAAATTGAGAGAATACGACAACATATTCTCCTTTCTGGCTCTGGAACAACGCTGGCCTAATCTACAATGCAAATTTTACTCCTTACAGCAGCAAAATCTCATTCCTAAATCCATAAAAATAAACCACTAGTAAAAAATTAACTCAACCTACACCAAATTCCACAATTTCCGCCACAAAATTCACACAAAATATCAATTGTTTCAACCAATTAATACTGTCTAACAAAAATCAATAAGGAAATCATAAGGAAACGTGATCATCCATGTGAACCCAAACCCAAAATTACAATCTTATTATTAGAATTTATCAGAGAATGCTCTAGATGGACTCTCTCTAAATTGGTTTATGATCATAAAAAAATGAAAGACCTGAACAAAACAAAAGAAACACTAACAATATCGATGTGCTTCCACAATTTCCATCACAGATAAGATATAGAATCACAGCCAAAATCATAAAAAAACTCCTAAAATTTACAGAACCCTAGGTTTACAGGATATAGTAGAAAACAATTTCAGTTTTAGGAAATGTATATACCTGAAACCCTAGCGATAATAATTTCAAATTAAGAAAAACCCATCCCCCATTCATGAAATTAACAAGTAAATTCGAATTTAATCTGATAAGAGAAGGAAATAAATTTTTTTCTATTTCCTTACCTAGGGTTTCTCTATTTCTCCTCTTCCAGTATTTCTCCCGTGCAAGTAAGAGAAGGAAATAACTTTTTTTTTCTTTTTTCTCTAGTTATTAAAGCTACTTTAATTAACAAAAATGCCATTTTACCTAGGTTTATCACGTCATTATGATATAGTGGGCTAGAATAGATGCCATTTAGACTAGGGAACGTGTTCGATTAAAGCTTTCTCTTGGGTATAGGCGTGACCCTCCAATAATTTACAGTTTATTCCTGATAAAGTAGTTTATGAGGGGATTAACAGGGAAACCAAAGGGTCAGAGAGAAAATAATTTCAGAGAGAAATATGTAGAGGGAGACTACTGTTTACTAAATTTTTCTAAATCAAAGAGCAACTATTGAAAGGTTTATAAGAGAAAGAAATACGAGAAAGGTTATCAACCACTATGCAGATGATTGGGCAGATGACCAAGGATGATCTAGAGAAAGTACAAAAAAGAGTAAGTGACTTGTTGAATGATATTGAACTCGATCCTCTCTGGGAAGATACGCATGCTGCAATAAATGAAAACAAAGCAGAAGAGAAACCAGTAGAGAAACCGGTACATATTTTTCCAAAGAAGCGCCATCTTGATCTTTTCATAGATGAAGCAGAAGAGGAAAGGTTCTGGGCAGTGCAGGATAAAAGGGCGAGGTTGGCTGAAATGGCTGAGATTAATGCAACAATAAAGAAAGAATATGGGACAATCGACAGTGATGCAACTGCTTCCGAAGATGAAGAGCCTGTTGTTGTTGTTGGGTACGAAAGTGATACACCCACTCAAGATTCACTGGAAAGGGAGGTTGCAGAGTACGAAGCTGAAGAAGAACTAAAACCGAGAATTCTGGAATTTCGCGAAGATTGGAGAATTGGGATTAATGATCAATTGTTGGCCCAAAAGACTGATTCCGAAGCGGAAGATGCAGATGAAGACGAGGAGGAAGAGGAATCTGATGATTCCGATTCCGAGTGATGGGTATGGCAATGAGTAAGCCTTATCGACATTTGAATTCTTATGTAGAGAGATGGTGGATTTTTTGGTAAGTGCTCGAATGGAAATGATGATATAATGTTAAAAAAAAGGTTAAGAAATAGTTATTATCAAAGTACAGAGAAGAATTCAAATGAAGAGGGGTCTAATACAAATGGTAAGTCACTGAATCATGTTTTCTTTTTTTGGTTCTGGCAATAGAGACTGAAAATGCAGGGGAATGTTATGTTTATTTTTCTTTTTTCTTTTTCTTTTTGGTATTTGTATTTTTTGTGGGTAAGATGGTGAAATACTTAAATTGCATAGGTATGTTTTAGTTTATGAACATGTAAGTAGATATGAAATGATAGTGTTGTTGCTAAATGTTGCTCAACATTGAATGATGTGACGCCCCAACCTAATCACCTGCTTAGATAATAACATTACAACCTAATTGAAAGCATCAAATCTAGATTAACGAATTTAAGAATCTCAATTACATAAGCTAGTCCCAAAAACAAACCCATACTCTCTGCTATTGTATAAATGAAGATCTCTCGAGTGATATGAATATTATAATGTGTTTTTTTACAGATTAACAAAAAAAATACATAAACGAAAGATACACAATATCTCTAATGCGGTAAAAGCTTTAAGCTACGAAAATGGATATCTTCACGTGCACCATTTCTTCTGATTACTGAAACTGAAGTGGGAACGAGTGAGCACATCATCCCAGAGGGGTGCCCAATGAAAACAAATAACTTTCAAGTAATCACTAACATGATACTAAAGGATAAACAATTTAAGTAAACCAATGTAGAAAGTAATTAACACCTTTTACACCAAACACGGAGCGCAACATCGAAATATAGCATTTTAGAAAGGAAAAACATATTTAGCGATCAAACTAGTATGATATGTATAAGACCGTTTTCCCCAAATACCTCGTAGTACTACTTACACTTCCCGTGATGAATAAAACATAAAGTTACCATATAAAATAAAAAGTAATACTATTTACACCCTTGTGCTGAAAATAGCTATTATATGCACTTCTCGTGCTATGTAATATTTACAATTCCCGTGCTGAATTAACTTAGCAAAAAGCCATGGGGAAACCATAGACACTCCCTATGGGGATGCTAGATAACGCATATCACAACTCATACCCATTCGTTTACTCACAAATATGCTCATAAAAAACAAAGGCACATCATGCTCGATGTTGAAAATGAACTTAATGATTACAAGAAGGTTACAAGAGTTCTCACCGATTTGATGACAAGCCAAGCCTATCTTGAAATCCACATTCTATTGGTTCATCCTTTGAATCGATCGGTGTTAATAAAGATTAACTGTTAATCACACAAGAACTCCAAGAGATTAGCCAAAAGTCTCACACAAGGTTCTCAACAAGTCTCTAGTTATACGTTAAGTAAACTATCTAATGGTTCTAAGCCATTTATGGTTCTAAACCTTTTCATTATCCATCTTTAGAAAACCTTCAATTGGGTTGGTTCTATAGTCCATTTGATGAGTCTTAATAATATCTACAACTTTGTAGAAGAAACCAAAAGCTAATTCGTACCATAATGGGTTCGAAACATCAAAGTAGGATAACTAGACTCAAGCCCAAGTCTACTAATCTCGTCCCATTAAATTAAGGCCCGTTCCACCTGGGTCAACTAACAGTCTCTAACAGTCAAAGGGGCCAACTAACAATCAACATAAGTAAAGTCCACAGTCAAAGGTCAAAGGAAGTCAATTGGTCAACGTCAGGTCAACTGAGTCAAACCGATTCAACCCGGACAGATATTCTGAATCGGCTAAAAAACAGAAACTGTCAGATAATCTGACTGGGATGACTAACAGGCTAAAATTTAAGAAACAGAAGTTCAAACAACCAACACCACTAATATCAATTCTAACAAATCAGTAACTCTGCTATCTCAACTTCATCTCAAATCAAACAAACTATCAACCTTCATCTTACACAAGATTATAACCAAATCCAGTTTCACAACTTCACTATCTTCATTATCACCAAGTCTTATAACCTGTGACCTATAACTTGTCTTGAACTGTAGAACCAGCAGCATCACTACAACCCTGCACATTCATCCAAACTCCAATCCTTCTAAGACTACACCACCACCAGACTTTATCTTCATTCATATTCTTCTCATCTGCAATTCATCCTCAACAACCAATTCATCTAAACCTTAACTCCAACTCTGTACAACTATCACAACACCAAATCAATTCTCATACAATACTTCACATTCAACCATACCTCAATTTACCAGCAGCACCACAACCATTACCATCTCATGTGAGTAACCATGACATATTCACCTGCAACTACCAAAAGAACACCAACCCCTCCATTACATTTCAGTTCCTCATATCTAGTATCTGCAACTTCATTACAATCTGTAATTCATACTTCATATACCTTACTGTCAATCATTCCCCTTGCTCTGATTGGTACATCCCTAATCCAGTCATCTAGTTAAACCCCCAAATGCAATCATTCAGTAACTTCATCTCAGACACCTTTAGCTCCAACTACACAAATCATTTAAGCCACTAACAATGATATCAAATTTATCTTGCTCAACCTTCTTGGTATTATCCAAACCCAATCACTTAAGCAGCAACACAAACTCTTGCAATTCCATTCATCTTCATCTTCTCAAACCCAAACCCTAACATCATACACATAACCCCCTTCTTCACAGCAGCACTCTAAATTAACAATTCAATTTCAATCACCATCAATATCCAACTCTTCTTCAAGTATCTCAATCTAAAACAACCCTAATTACAAATTGGAAAGAATAGAAACAACCCTAATTTTAACAACCTAAAATCTTCCTCGAATCACCACCATTTAATTCATCTTCTTCATCTGTGATTCTACATCGACAGCTCAATCCTGTGAGCCCTAATTTTTGATTTGATTTACTATGAAACTAAAATTAAACCTCATAAATCTATCTAGAATTCAATCAACAGCAAACCCACTCTAAAATCGATTAAATCATAACACTTTCACAAAGCAATTACGATAAATAAGAAACCCTAAATTACTTACCCTTTTTCTCTTTTTCCTGTAATCAAACAACAACGGCACCATCACCTTCTCCATCGATACAAATAACTCCTAAGCTTAAAGAATTACTCACATCAATTTAATCTAGCTCCGTCAACTAGAAATCGATCGAAAGAAGGGAAGAATAAGAAAGAAGAATGAAGAAGAGAGGAAGGGAAAAAGAATAAGAAAGAAGAATAAGAAAGAAGAATGAAGAAAGAAGGTTCTGGGCAGTGCAGGATAAAAGGGCGAGGTTCTGGGCAGTGCAGGATAAAAGGCACCCAAGATTGATACGGGCAGCCAAGCGGTGTACGACAAAATTACTATTTTACCCTTCATACTTATCTGATGATATCTTTTTCGTCCAGTGTCCGAATGATACGTTCGAGTAGTCTATATCACATAACTTTTCGAGACCTATCTAGTGATACTAATTTCGTAACTAGGTCGTTGTTAGATGAATTTCTATTAATTAACGTTCATCTATAACTAATCGAGTCATTAGCGGCTATTTCGTTTCTTGACTGGTCTAATAGCGCTGACGAGCTTGATTGTCCTTACATTCTCCCCACCTTATTCATTTTCGTCCTCGAAAATCGAACCATCCTTCTAGTCTTCAAAATTCCCCACCTTATAGAGAAATAATATCTTTTGGCGAAGTGCAAGTACTGCTCATACTTATAACAGCGCGAAAACTCAACTCATACAAAATGAGTTCAAGGCAACAAGAAATGAAACACTAACCTATATGGTTTTCAACAACTAACATCTATAATTTGTAGCTCTAGGTTCTATTACAATAATTTGTATTCTAACATATATGTATGTCTAGTTTCTCCGCGCTAATGTTTATAGTCTAATATTTAATAATTTATTAATTTGATACAGTTCCATATTTGTTATATATTTATCCATATTACTAATTCAAGTTTGATTTTACGTAAATCTATAATATCTGATATTTTAACTTTACTGCTATACAATATATAAATTTTTTATTAACATAATTATTGAAATACTATTATCAGTAGTGATACTATTCCCTCTATCTTTATTATTATCATTATTGATTTATAGATAGTCTAGTTAGTACTCTAAGTTTTAATCTTCTAATATGACTCTTGATTTACGTAAATATTTATAATTGATAATGTTTATTCATATTAAATTTGTATATTATATCTTGTTAAATATCGGCTTGGTAGTTTAATATGATTTAGATTTGAGTCTGCATAAAATTGTAATATATCCTAATGGTCTTTCGATTTTGCTATTAAGGTAAAGTATCCCACTAATATACGAATTTATTTTCTTTTTAAGTCTAATATTGTGCTAAGCATCCAAATATTATTATTATTACTTCTTGTGTTTTTTGTTATTTACTGAACCATTTATTGGACAAAAGATAATTTGGGTATAAGATTACTAACGAATTTAGTCTTTTTATTTTATGCAATATATCTTCATTTACTTAAGTCTAACCTAATAAGTCTTATATTATCTATCTGGTTTAAACATATATTTCTAATTTATCATTAGTTTAATTTACAAAACTTAACCATAGATGAGCATCAATAATTTTCCGTTTCAAAAGATTAATGGCCCTACATAAATGAAAAGGTACTCAAAGAATTACTATGTGACTTTTGGGATCTATCAAATATATTAATCTCACCAATTTTTCTAGCATCGGATGGTCTACAAGCTCATACTTTTTAGACTAATTATTCTCTAATCTCTATTAGCTTTTCAAAACATAAGATAATGGTTTACCCTGCAATTTTTACTTCACAAAATATAGAATTAATTGGTTTTTGGTACTTATATTTTGTCCAGAGTTAGTGTTTGGTCTAACATTTGTCCAATTTAGGGCTTGGTACTTAGAAATCACGTTGACTGTTTTTGACCGTCTGTCACCAAAATTTAATTAATTTTATATTATAAATAATACCAAACTTACAAATATAGCCTTGAAGATGGGCTGGGATCTAACGGCATTGATGAAATCATTTAATCAACGGTTAGAGATTAAAATCCATTAACCACTTATCCCTAATTCTCTATTCCTCTTCCGCATCCGATACACACTAGATCACTCTTGCCATCAATCAATTTCTCTGACGGCAAAAGCTTTTCAATTACTCTATCATGATCATCAGGTATAGTAATAACACCATTATCTCTATTCCTCTTCCCATATTATCTTTAGTACCCACTATCCAGTAGTTGTGAAATCATCGATGGAAAAGAACATTGATTCCAGGCATATTCTTCACTTTCAGAGGCAAAGCAGGACAATGGGTGACTAAATAAAGATATAATTCAAAAATTGGTCCATGAAAGACTAAAAGACGGGGTGAATTTATTTACAGGTAGTGGATGGAATTTCTAGAGAAGAAGGTTCTCCTTTTGCTGTTTAAAACATTTTTGCCGTGGTGGGTTTGGAAGGATTTAGATATCGAATGGGGAAACATAATTGCAGAGGCATAGGTGCTGTTGTTTTTAGGGGTTTGTAATGGTACTGCTTGTTGCTAATCATTCTGAAGTTGTGATAGTAGAAATCCTGAAGAATTTAAATCTAATAATTTGCTTGATATGATTTGCTCTATCATAACCATCGGGCAAGACCTTTTTTCTTAGATTGATTTGATTTGGTAAGAAATCGGGTGGTTCAATCTGTTGTTTAAATTTGATTTGAAATTGAAATTTGGATTTGCAATTAAATGATTTGTAATTGGATATCTTCCAATTGAACAAAATCATAATTTGTGAACGGGGTTTTAATTCTTCGTTGATGGTGGTGGTTGGAGGCACTGTGATGTAGACGGTGGTTGAGGTAGTGGTGGCTAGATCTAATGTAAATTTTTAACAAATGGAGGGTGGAATAGTAAATGGATAAATATATTAGACTATAATTTAGTTAATGTTTGACCTAACAGAGTCAACGGAAATAAACGTGATTTATAGGTACCAAGCCCTAAGTTGGACAAACGTTAGACCAAACGTTAATTCTGGACAAAATGTTAGTATTAAACACCGATTAACCCCAAAATGTACACACAGACAAACAAACAAATCAATCAACCAGTTAAATCTTTTAGTTATTAATAGCTTTTAGTGATTAAGATTTATCTCACAACCCAACCCGGTTCTGAACCAATCTAGTTTACCATCTAATACTAACTATCATCTATTGTTGCCCATGTAAGATCTAATAGCGAGCTCTGATACAAACTTGTGACGCCCCAACCTAATCACCTGCTTAGCTAATGCGATTACAACCTAATTGAAAGCATCAAATCTAGATTAACGAATTTAAGAATCTCAATTACATAAGCTAGTCCCAAAAACAAACCCATACTCTCTGTTATTGTATAAATGAAGATCTCTCGAGTGAGATGAATATTATAATGTTTTGTTTTACAGATTAACAAAAAAAATACATAAACAAAAGATACGCAACATCTCTAATGCGATAAAAGCTTTAAGCTACGAAAATGGATATTTTCACGTGCACCATTTCTTCTGATTACTGAAACTGAAGCGGGAACGAGTGAGCACATCATCCCAGAGGGGTGCCCTATGAAAACAAATAACTTTCAACTAATCACTAAAATGCTACTAAAGGATAAACGATTTAGGTACACCAATATAGAAAGCAATTAACACCTTTTACACCAAACACGGAGCACAACAACGAAATATAGCATTTTAGAAAGGACAAACATATTTAGCGATCAAACCAGTATGATATGTATAAGACCGTTTTCCCAAAATACCTCGTAGTACTATTTACACTTCCCGTGCTGAATAAAACATAAATTTACCACATAAAATAAAAAGTAATACTATTTACACCCTTGTGCTGAAATAACTATTATATGCACTTCCCGTACTATGTAATATTTAGACTTCCCGTGCTGCATTAACTTAGCAAGGAGCCATGGGGAAACCATAGACACTCCCTGCGGGATACTAGGTAACGCATATCACAACTCATACCCATTCGTTTACTCACAAATATGCTCACAAGAAGTAAAGGCACATCATGCTCGCTGTTGAAAATAAACTTAATGATTACAAGAAGGTTACAAGAGTTCCCACCTATTTGATGACAAGCCACGCCTATCTTGAAATCCACATTCCATTGTTTCATCCTTTGAATCGATCGGTGTTAATAAAGAGTAATTGTTAATCACACAAGCACTCCAAGAGATTAGCCAAAAGGCTCACACAAGGTTCACAACAAGTCTCTAGTTATACGTTAAGTAAACTATCTAATGGTTCTAAGCCATTTATGGTTCTACACCTTTTCATTATCCATCTTTAGCATACCTAAAGGTCTACTAATTCAATTGGGTTAGTTATAAAGTCCATTTGATGAGTCTTAAGAATATCTACAACTTTGTAGAATAAACAAAAGTTAATTCGGTCCATAAGAGCAACTGCAGTGGTGCGAGTATAACCAAAGACCAAAGAGGGAAAAAAAGACCAAATTTTGGGTTTAGTCTGGTGTGTGACGCTACGGTGGAAAAACTAAATTTGGTCAGACGTACATTATACGTTCGCCTGGTGTGGGGCGTGGACTATACCAACGCCTGGTGTGGGATGGGGACTATACGTTCGCCCGGTGCAGAAAGATTCAAAAAAAAAATGGGGCGGAGGTATTAAGCCCGCCTCATGCATTTGAAAGTTTTAAAGAGTGGGGCGGAGGTATAAACCACACCCCACACAAAAGAAAAAAAAACAGGCGTGCACCATACGTTCGCCTGGTGTGGGGCGTGGACTATACGTCCGCCTGGGGTGGGACGTGGACTATACGTCCGCCTGGTGATGGGGCGTGGACTATATAAACGCCCGACTATATTTGGGTTTGGTCTTGATCGCCGACCAAATTTGGTCTGGGTTTTAGTCTTTGATCAAATTTTGATCGATGGTCCGACCCACTACGCCTATCCACTGGACCAAATATTTGGGTTTAGTCGTCCATTGTGGACGCTCTAGGGGGTCAGAAACATCAAAGTAGGATAACTAGACTCAAGCCCAAGTCTGCTAATCTCGACCCATTAACTTAAGGCCCGTTCCACCTGGGTCAACTAACAGTCTCTAACAGTCAAAGGGGACAACTAACAGTCAACGTAAGTCAAGTCTACAGTCAAAGGAAGTCAATTGGTCAAGGTCAGGTCAACTGAGTCAAACCGATTCAACACGGGCAGATATCCTAAATTAGCTAAAAAACAGAAACTGTCAGATAATCTGACTGGGATGACTAACAGGCTAAAATTTAAGAAAAACAAATTCAAACAACCAACACCACTAATATCAATTCTAACAAATCAGTAACTCTGCTATCTCAACTTCATCTCAAATCAAACAAATTATCAACCTTCGTCTTACACAGCATTACAACTAAATCCAGTTTCACAACTTCACCATCTTCATTATCACTAAGTCTTATAACCTGTGACCTATAACTTGTCTTGTACTGTAGAACCAGCATCATCACTACAACCCTGCACATTCATCCAAACTTCAATCTTTCTAAGACAACACCACCACCAGACTTTATCTTTATTCATATTCTTCTCATCTGCAATGCATCCTCAACAACCAATTCATCTAAACCTTAACTCCAACTCTGTATAACTCTCTCAGCACCAAAGCCATTCTCATAGAATACTTCACATTCAACCATATCTCAATTTACCAGCAGTACCACAACCATTACCATCTCATGTGAGTAACCATGACTTATCCACCTGCAACTACCAAAAGAACACCAACCCCTCCATTACATTTCAGTTCTTCAAATCTAGTATATGCAACTTCATTACAATCTGTAATTCATACTTCATATACCTTACTGTCACTCATTCCCCTTGCTCCTATTGGTACATCCCTAATCCAGTCATCTAGCTAAACTCCCAGATGCAATCATTCAGTAACTTCATCTCAGACACTTTTAGCTCCAGCCACACAAATCATTTAAGCCACTAACAATGATATCAAATTTATCTTGCTCAACCTTCTTGGTATTATCCAAACCCAATCACTTAAGCAGAAACACAAACTCTTGCAATTCCATTCATCTTCATCTTCTCAAACTCAAACCCTGACATCATACACATAACCCCTTTCTTTACAGCAGCATTCTAAATTAACAATTCAATTTCAATCACCATCAATATCCAACTATTCTCCAAGTATCTCAATCTAACACAAAACCCTAATTCCAAATTGGAAAGAATAGAAACAACCCTAATTTTAACAACCTCAATTCTTCCTCGAATCACCAACATTTAATTCATCTTCTTCATCTGTGATTCTACATCGACAGCTCAATCTTGTGAGCCCTAATTTTTGATTTGATTTATTATGAAACTAAAATTAAACCCCATAAATCTATCTATACTTCAATCAACAGCAAAACCAATCTAAAATCGATTAAATCATAACACTTTCACAAAGAAATTACGGTAAATAAGAAACCCTAAATTACTTACCCTTTTTCTCTTTTTCCTGTAATCAAACAACAGCGGCACCATCACCTTCTCCATCGATACAACTAATTCTTAAGCTCAAAGAATTACTCACATAAATTTAAGCTAGCTCCGTCGACTAGAAATCGATCGAAAGAAGGGAAGAAGAAGGAACAGAAGGGAGGATGGGAAAAAGAATAATAATGAAGAAAGAATAAGAAAAGAGAATGACTTCTCTTCGACACGTTTTTGATGACAAGTAAAACGATATATACTAAGGCAACCAAGATTGATACGGGCAGCCAAGCGGTCTACGGAAAAATTATTATTTTACCCTTCATACTTATCCGATGATATCTTCTTCGTCCAGTGTCCGAATGATACGTTCGAGTAGTCTATTTCACATTACTTTTCGAGACCTATCTAGTGATACTAATTTCGTAACTAGGTCGTTGTTAGATTAATTTATATTAATTAACATTCGTATCTAATTAATCGAGTCATTAGCGACTAATTCGTCTCTTGACTGGTCTAATAGCGTTGACGAGCTTGAGTGTCCTTACAAATGAACATAACGATTGTAACTTTTTTAAATGCAATATGATGAAGTCGGATTATTTATATTATCCAACGATTGTGTGTCGATAATGTTGGAGATGCGGGATGTATTCTATAAACTAAGACTACAATCAAAGAACTGGAACATGTACAAGACTAAAATGTATTGAAAACAAATGCATATTGAAAACAAGTCACTTTAGTGTTTCTCTATCCATTCTAATTCACTTAATGGAGAGGCATATATACACACCTAGTCTTAATCTACGATCTGGCAAAGGGACAATTTACGAACATCCATATATGTTTGATCTTTATATCTTCTGTCAAATACATGACTAACAAAACTTTTCTTGCGTTGGTTGCGTCTTATTCGAATTGCACATAATTGACATGAACACTACTTGGTGGAGCCTTATGACACCTAATTTAATTCTACAATCTGAAAACGAATACAAATCACAAAGACTCCTGAGATGCTGCTTCTCAAAACAGAATACAAGATTTATTCACCAATGCTGACATCCGACAACCAAATACTATGTCTGAGTTTTAGATCATCTGTCAATTGATATATAAAACTACTTGGTGGAGGCATAAAGCATGCAATTGAGATGTTCATAATCACCAAAAGATTCTCAAAACAGGATACAACTCACAACAACATAATAAATCTAAAATCTAAAAGATAGAGATGTTCATAATCACCAAAACATTCTCAAAAAAGGATACAATTCACAACAACATAATAAACCTAAAATCTTAAAGATAGAGATGTTCGTAATCACCATCAGAAATTATACCATTAAAAATCAATAGCGTGTAACCTCCAATTAAATTCATTAAACCCCCAAATGAATGAATGAGAAATACCTTAGATGAAGATGACCAAGATTTGCATTTCTAAAATTATGAATCACTATCAATACTTCTATGAGAGATCGATTAAACTTAAATCTAGGCTTGAATCAATCTTCCACAAAAGAACAATTGATTCATTGTTGTTGATGAAGTTTTCTGCAGATGAATCTCCAAGAAACCCTCAAATGAATGAATGAGAATTACCTTATATTAAGATAACCCAGATTTGCATTTCCAAGATTATGAATCAGTTTCAATACTTTTATGAGAGATCGATTGAACTTAAATCCATCCTTAAATCGATGTTTCACCAGAAGAGTTGGTCGATTCTTTCGTTATTGTCGATGAAGTTTTGTGCGGCTCAAATGAATGGAATTAGATGAAATGATAATGAGTTATGTCTCAGGCGCTGTTCCGGACATAGTGTTGGTAGATTTTTGTGGCTCATTTGAGTTGTTGGTCAGGGACCAGGGTATTGAGATATGGCATGATGCCTGAGCCAAACCATGCTACAGTGCAAGATATGGCACATCTGTTAACTAATTAAAATTAAATAAATATACACAATTGTGCTGATTTTATTTTTCTTGACTTATTTTGTTTGAACTAATTTGGTTGACATTAGTTGATTTTAGTTGTTGGTCATGGACCACAGTATTGAGATATGGCATGATGCTTGAATCAAACCATGCTGCAGTTCAAGATATGTCCCATCTTTTAACTAATTAAAATTAAATAAATATACACAAGTGTGCTGATATTATTTTTCTTATTGACCTATTTTGTTTGACCATTTTTTGATTTTAATTGTTGGTCAGGGACTTGAGATATGGCATGATACATGAGCCAAACCATGCTGCAGTTCAAGATATGGCACTGTTGATAGTGGATTTTAGTTCAGGGATAAAATTGTAAAAACAAATTTAACGCCCTCACATCATGCAAAAGGTAAAGCTGTTTGATAAGTGATGAGTACCTCTTCACTTTATTTATTCGAAGGAATTCGATAAATATACAAAATTCACCTATAATGGTGAATGTAGCAACAATCCCAAATATTCTGTGAATTTATAGCATTATCAATTAACGCATGATTTCCCTAGTATTTCCTATGTTGTTCCTTGCCGAACTCTCATTATTAGCATGACATGACGACTGAGTGTTCACTCTCAGCAGAGTAACATGAATCTCCAAGTGCCGATTTTGAGACATGCACGAAATACCCGTACAGGCTACTCTCTGACAAAGAGGATTTTAAAATCGATGCACTTTCAGCTTGATTTAATTTCCTTAAGGAAAATCTGGACTATCCAAATCAGTCTCAAAAGCGATCATGGCCACGCAAGTTGGCCACATGATTTAACCAGCCTAGTCGAACCCTAGCAGGAGTAGGCGATCATTGTGATGACCACCGACGGGCCCGCTTATGCCCAAGCCGGTCGAACACCACACTGCACTTCCCAGCACGTCAATACGCCAACCCTAAAATAGGGTGGTTGCGCTGCTTTGGAAGAATCTCGACGAGCTTAGACTGTTCAAGGAAGTCTTAAAATCATCACGGCCGTCCAACTTCACCAACCTGGTTAGACGGCTTAGATCATCCCACGAATGATCAGCGAGGCGTTAATGCACACATTGGCGGGCCCACTTGATCCCTACCTGATTGGCTTGTTCACGGCATGCCCATAGAGCCATGAAAGTTTTCCCAAAACATGATAGGCGTGAAGCTTTTCAAGGGTCACGGAAATTCCACTAGCGTCTTAAATTGATCTCAACCATCCAACTTAGCCAGCATATTTGGATGTCTTAGATCGCACCTATGACCATCAGGGAGGTGCATGAATGTTCACCGTCAGCCCAACGTGAGCCCGCACTATCGGTCTCTCCAAAAGAGAAGCGTGGCTTGCCAAACCGTTTGGCCAAAGTTACGCGTGCGTGACTGTTTAAAAACCTTAATTAGGGTTTGCAGCGTTGCATATCTGTCGTAGTTTGATCACGACCATCCATCTTCGTCGGCTTAGATGGAGGGTGAATATATAGACTTAAGAGGTACCAAGAATGTCAACGTGATCACCTTGGGACCACCTATGCGTGTGACCGACCGTCCTAGTCCAACCATGGCCGAGCGTCTCGAAACGCACACCCAAAGGTGGCATGTCACGCGGCTTCCAAATCCTTTGCAGCAATGGATTTCTATCGCAAATCGATCACGGCCACTCATCTTTGTCAGTCAACTTTAGTGGCCTGGATCGATTCTTCATGGGACAGAGAGGTATAGACGTGCACAACAACGGACCGCCTCCATGCATGACCAATCGGTCCCACTAAAATTGGCACCCATGAGTAGATTAGGTCAAGCCAATGAGGGATGCTTGCGCACCTCTTAGGAACCCTAAGATTCCATCAACGGTCGCAAATAAGTGCCGCAAACCATCTTGTCCGTCCAACTTTGCTAGCTTGGTCGGAAAGCTTAGGATAAAAGCTAGGCGACCAATGAAGCATCTCGATGATCGACGTCCGCCACTCTTCCACAGGGAGTGATCGACCAGGGGATAGCTCGCCCATGTGGCCTCCAAACGATATTTCGAAGATGGTTGGGCGTGATGCTATTTTAAGACGCTTAATCCGCGACTTATTCGGTTAAGCTTTAAAACAGCGATGCTTCATACATATTGATTGTTTTCAATGCATTACATGCATCGAACATACACGATATTTCATGAATATCAATTTCTTAAATAACTTAGTTATTTAACTTAGCACCGTATGCTATTTCCTGTGGTGGGTCCCACGATCCACTCATTCGAGACATCAAGCATGTGACAAACTTGGAGATACTTAATGGGTATTGGTATGGAGGTTTACAGCGTGCGGCGTGCAACGCGCCCATTACGAGAACGTGTTAGGAGGCATGGACGGTTAACGATGATGAGGGAAGTGGGAAGAGGTGTGATCGCGTGACAAACACCTACACGACCCCACTACTCCATCACTCCACTTCCTCCAGTTCCTACGAGATGAGTGTTGCGCTCAATGACTTGTATAAATAGTTTCTCCTATTTTCAAACACGAACAGACACAAAAAAACCAAGTGTTGTCATCACTATCCAGAAAACACCCAGAACTGATAGCTTACATCAAGCCAGTTCAATATTCTGATACAAGTCATAAACAACCAATACCTTCACAATCTCAACACCTTCTTCGCTTCCCTCCCTAAGATCAACCCCATCTCCTTCACTTTGTGAGCGAAGCAAGTCTGGAACGATCATTTCTTGGTGTAGGCCAGAATTGTATAGATTGATCTCTCGAATCAAAACCACTCCCGTGCAGTGCATTTGTTTAGGGTTTAGATTCACTTTTCATCCACAAACGCCCAAAACTACCGAAACCAACAGAAATAATTTTCACCCATAAACAATTGGCGACCACAGTGGGAGATTAATCTCTCGGTTGTGAAGTCAATTTCTTCATTACCCAATCCCATTTGGTTAATTTCAAAATGGTTGGTCTTAGGACTCCCCCAACAATTTCGAATCCCGGTCGAAGTTCCTCCAATGAAGATACCTCTCTTCCCAACGGTGTATCTAATGGTGTAATCGGAAGAATCCCAACATTGATCGAGTTAGCAGGGGTGCAGGATATTCACACGAAGAACATGGACCTGATCAAAGAAACAATAAACGCCATACTCGATATCCTCATCAATATGACTTCAAATATGAGCGGTTCTCCTGTCACGGAGATTTCTACACGGGGGACTGATCCTCGCAACGATCCTAACTAAAACTGATTCAAATAAGAAATAACAATGGGGGTTTTGTGTGTCGGAACGACAAGATGATGGCAGTGATTGAAATACAAATAGGAATGCATAAATACAAACAATAATACAGAAAGAAAGGATTTAAACACACAAGTAAATGCACTAGGACAACTGAATCCACCGCTTGACCTCTACTAGAAAATCCAGTTATCGACAAAGTTCATTTTTCCTTTGTGGAGAACAGCGATAAAGATACAAGTCTCTCGCTTCTTCAACAAGGAATCAGTTCACAATATATATGGTTTAACATCAACTAGAAGTATCAATCTCTAGCATTAGTTGTCTTTCGACAACACAACTAATCACAGATTAGAATAGATCATGTAAGCACAGGTTGAAGCTACAATATATAATTACTCCAACAACTTAGGATGCCTGACATACTAAGTGAAAGTTATAAATGGCAGCTCTAGGTTGAAACCATCCTTACTCAATGAAACACAACAAGAACCATGTCGAAAACATGAATAATCTAGCAATGAATTAAGGGCTTCATCTATGCCCTAGCTTGATAAATTAGAACATGATAGAATCAGGAGACAAGTTAAGTTCAATTGAATATAAAACCATAGAACCAACTGAACTATATTCTTTTTCAACTGATTTCTCAAGAACACAAGAAACTACTTAAGTGTTTTCAGACCACACTCCCTTACTCACTGCCTACCCCTTTACACAACATAACCCCCTTTTTATACATGAATTCTTCCTCTTTTTCAGTCCCTACAACCAACATATACAATATAATATTTTAAGGATTTTGCTTCTCGAAAACTCACCACTATGTAATCATTTTCATTCATGTACTGCCACTGCCTTATCTTCTTCAATTGACTGATGTTGTAGGTGTTGCAGAGATGTCAGATTCATCCCTAATTTGACCATGCCAGTAGCTTGTATTCACTTGTCATCTCGCTGCCGCTTTTTGGTGGAGTTCGCAAGGAGAAAAAAATTCAAACCAATTGCTTGTTATCCTGTCACTTTTGAAAATAAAATAGCCGACCTAATTTTGTATTTCATAGCCTAGGGTTTTGATTCAAACATATGAGGATAGAGAGGATAAGTAACTAGCCTGACAAAGGGAAAAGATGTTGATAGAGGTATGAGTGATGAGTTCTGAAAACTGACAGGAGAGGGATATGGTTGTCGATGAGATTGGGGTAGAGAGTTAGGTTTTGACATTTGATAGTGTAGTGTCGGGGTGAAGGAGAAAGTGAAATGAGGATTAGGGGTCTGTTTATTTGGAGTGAGGGTCTGGCTTTGGTATATGAGAATGAAGCTTGGGCCAAGCTTATTTTCTTTAACTCCCAACATGGGTATCGCTTGGATTATGGCCCATTGATTTCTTCTTATTACATTTTTGGTTCCCTAGCAGGTCTATTAGCTTCACGAGTCTGTTGGCACCTTGGACGTGTTCTTCACTATACGTGTTTTCCTAACATCGACTTAGTATGTAGCTTGACAGGGCATTGTAGCTCCATTTCCTTCATAGCACATGTTTAGATCATTCTTTTCTCTCCCCTAGTAATACAAAACAAGAAATTAGTGACAATTACCACAAACTTCACTCGCAAACGAACAAGTGATACAAAATATATAATTTGGCATAAGCATAGAGAATTCGTGCAACAAAATGCCATAAACACCTACAAAATGATAAGAATGTATGCAATATTAGGTGCCCATCATTATACCTCTCGAAGAATCAGTGGGCGGAGACGTTTGCTGCAATCAACCAGATAGCCATGGACGTGCATTTGACTCCTTTGCGTCCAGAAGCCTATAAACACCAGAGATGTCTATGAATAATGTTATATTTACAGAAGAAGACATGATGGCGTAAGAAGGTCACAATCGAGCCCTACATGTTACTGCACGAATCAAGGATTCAGAGTTCAAGACGGCCCTCATCTATACGGGAGCGTCTTCGAATATGATTACTCTAAAGACACTCAGGACGGCCAAGGTTCGCCAAAGAAAGATTGTGCGACAGCCTACCACGATGACACACTTTGAAGGAAACCAAACCAACACGTACGGGTATTCCATCTGAATTTATCTGTAGGGCCCGTCCAATCAAAGGTGAAATTCGAAGTCATAGAAAAGGAGCCGGACTATCATATGATACTGGGAGACCATGGCTTCATGACAATAGGATCGTCCCTTCAACGTATCACCAATGCCTAAAGACTATGCTGAATAAAGAAGTCATTCATATTCCTGCATCATTGTCTCCTTACGCACCAATATGCGAAGTGAAATTGTTTTAACTAAGAGAAGCTCCGCGCGAAGAATCATACAGAGTTCATTGCATCCCACTCCTCATGTGGGCTTCAATCCAGGAGGAGGACCGACTTGCATCATTGAAGGTTAAGCCCCATGATGCATCTTTGCTGACAAGGCGTCCCAATTCTTCTCCATCATGTGAAGCCGCGACCCACGCTCACAGTAAGAGGGAACGAACTTTTGTGGAAAGTCGTGACCAGAAAGGGAAAACCGTGTACCGACGCTGCTGTTAGAAATTAGCAGGGGAGACTGTTACCCAGTCTCTCCTCCCAACAGAATGCTACCACAACGACGAGCCATAAGAAGAAGTGCCAGATGCTCCATTACAGATGCAAGATGCCACCAACTCCACCACTGATGAGCTCGAAATCGTTAACATCGGGAATGAGGAATATCTCCATCAGCTCAACCTTGTGTAAGGATGAACGCACGAAGCTCGCGGAACTTCTTAAAGAATACCAGGACACATTCGCTTGGACGTATGAAGAAATGCTCGGTTTAGATGAAAAATTGGTCACCCATCTTCTACATGTCATACCTGGATCCAAGCCGGTCAAGCAATCTCCGAGGAAATTCAGGCACGAGGTAGAAGAGAAAATCAAGACTAAAATTCAGAAGTTGCTAGTTGCTGGCTTCATTAAACCCATTCGTCATCTGACCTGGTTGGCTATGGTTCCGGTGAAAAAGAAAAACGGACATATCAGGTGTTGCATGGATTTCAGAGACTTGAACAGATGCTGCCCCAAAGACGATTTCCTCTACCGAACATCGACATGCTAGTAGATGCCACCAGCGAACACTGCATGTTCTCCTTCATGGATGGATATAGCGGCTACAATCAGATAAGGATGTATGATCATGACGCAAGTAAGACAGCTTCTCGAACTCCTCTCGGAAATTTTTATTATACTGTAATTCCATTTGGTTTAAAGAATGCCGGTGCAACGTATCAACGCGCTATGACGGCAATCTTCCACGACATGACGCATAAGCAAGTTCAATACTACATGGATGATATAATAGTCAAATCAAAAGCTCGGGCGGCCCACACAGGAGTCTTACGACAAGTGTTCGAGTGCCGTCAATACAAGTTGAAGATGAATCCTTTGAGATGCGCTTTCGGCGTTTTTTTCAGGCAAATTTCTGGGATTCAATGTGACTGCTGAGGGAGTCAAAGTGGACCCATCCAAGACCCAAGCTATCCTCACGATGCCGCCTCCGAGAACTGTGAAGGAACTCCAAAGTTTCATGGAAAGAAAGGAGCAAGTTTCGTCTGGACCGCACTACAACAAGAAGCGTTTCGGAAGATTCAACGAATATTGTCATCTCCAAATTATCATAAAGGGTTCGCCTATTATGTCAGCCCGGACAAGAGTGAGCCCGGGACATCTTCAGATATACTAAAGTCGACACCTCAATGGAGCAACTTCAAGAAGATAGCGATGTGCGCAACATCAATGAGAGACGCTTTCAGAATTTCGTCTCCCGTAGAAGAAGTAGTTGCGTTACCAAAGGAGAATGCACCCGGGACTTAAGAGATACATACAGATTCTCCATGAAAGAAATTCATCATATTTGCAGAGCCTATTAGTTAAGTCATTCACATGAAGAAACTTCCCTACTCCTCAAAGACACGATCCAAAGGTGATAATGGCAAAGGAGTGTGATCGGGCACTGGTTAGCACTGCCCATCTCGAAGATGGTGAATTTAGAGAGATGCGAGCACGCTATCATTATGATCCCAAGATGTCCAAAGACGAGGATATACTGAAGAGAGCAGACGTATTGTCAAAGACCAGTGATATTCCTGGACGTCTATGAAACGCAACACAGACGTAAAGACGGCCTCATGAACCCAGCGTGACAACGTCTATCAAGTCGAAGGCTCAGTGGATACTCGTGGCCAGGGGACTGTCTCCCTTTTTTTCATTCCATGAGGCAACATCAAGGAAGCTATCGGTTCCATCATTAGCTTCTCCCTCTAATAATGACACAAGCTCTACCACTATATGAAGACTGCCAAGTTCATGCCCGTAGCTATCACGCCTCTTCCTTCCAGTATCTTCTGACCACAGTTGCTACTAGGAACCGTTGTTCGTTTTTTGATACCAGTGCCCGACTCTTCACCATAGAAACAACCACTATGGACAGAGTCAAGGACTTCTTCAACACAAGAGAAATGGTTAATCAAGGAGCACATAATACGCAAGTGGAAGTCAAACTGAAGAAGAAGCCGCTTCAATGCTCCCTCCAGCAGAAGCCACTTCAACACTCTCTCCAGAAGAAGACGCTTCAACTCTCTCCAGAAGAAGAAGGCGCTTCGACTCTCTCCAGAGGAGGAATGCGCTTCAACTCTCTCCAGAAGAAGGCATTTCAGCTATCTATCCATAAGAAGATACTTCAACGCTCTCCGGGACCCGTTTCAACATTCGCTCCAGAAGCTTATTCAACGCTCTCTTCATAGGAAGAAGCCTCTTCAATGCTCTCTTCATAGGAAGAAGCCTCTTCAACGCTCTCTCCAGAAGAAGCATCTTCAATGATCTCTTCATAAGAAGCCGCTTAAACGCTCGCCAGAAGAAGACTCTTCAACGCTCTCTCTAGTCTGCTTCAATGTTCGCTTCAGAATCTGCTTCAACACGCCTTCCGGAAGCTGCATCAACTTTCTCTTTTGGAGATGCTTCAACATCTTTTCAGAAATTGCTTCAGCATCCTTTTAAGGATATTCCTCATAATAGGGCTCGTCCACATCAGAGTCGAGGATTATGACATAAACCGACATCATGCTAGGGGAACGCTTACCTGGACGCCTCTTGAACATGACATGCTCCAAGGACAGGACTGACCATCTCTCCTGGTAACATCTAACTTTGTATCATAAGTTTTATCTTTATTTATCACCATCTAATGCCTACCCCACAATAGTGCAACCATTGCGTGCTAGGCAGGGGACTTAATGTTGATGATGGATTTTAGTTCAGGGATAAAATTGTAAAACCAAATTTAACGCGCTGACATCCTGCAAAGGGTAAAGCCGTTTGATAAGTGATGAGTACCTCTTCACTTTATTTATTCGATGCAATTCGATAAATATACAAAATTCACCTAGAATGGTGCATGTAGCAACAATCCCAAATATTCTTTGAATTTATAGCATTATCAATTAATGCATGATTTTCCTAGTATTTCCTATGTTGTTCCTTGCCGAACTCTCATTATTAGCATGACATGACGACTGAGTGTTCACTGTCAGCAGAGTAACATGAATCTCCAAGTGATGCACGAAATACCCGTACAGGCTACTCTCTGAAAAATAGGATTTCGAAATCGATGCACTTTCATCTCGATTTAATTTTCTTAAGGAAAATATGGACTGTCCAAATTAGTCTCGGAAGCGATCATGGCCACGCAAGTTGGCCACATGATTTAACCAGCCTATTCGAACCCTAGCATGAGTAGGCGATCATTGTGATGACCACCGTCGGGCCCGCTTATGCCCTAGCCGGTCGAACACCACACTGCACTTCCCAGCACGTCAAAACCCCATCCCTAAAATAGGGTGGTTGCGCTGCTTTGGAAGAAGCTCGACGAGCTTAGACTGTTCAAGGAAGTCTTAAAATCATCACGACCGTCCAACTTCACCAGCCTGGTTATACGGATTAGATCATCCCGCGAATGATCAGTAAGGAACTAATGCACACATTGGATGGCCCACTCTGTCCCTACCCGATCATCTTATTCACGGCATGGCCATAGAGCCATGAACATTTGACCCAAACATGATGGGCGTGAAGCTTTTCAAGGGTCACGGAAATTCCACTAGCGTCTTAAATTGATCTCAACCATCCAACTTAGCCAGCATATTTGGATGGCTTAGATCGCACCTAGGACCATCAGGAGGTGCACGAATGTTCACCGTCAGACTAACGTGGGCCCCGCACGATCGGTCTCTCCAAAGAAGAAGCATGGCTTGACAAACCGTTTGGCCAAAGTTACGCGTGCGTGACTGTTTAAAAACCCTAATTCGGGTTTGCGGCGTTGCATATCTGTCGTAGTTTGATCACGACCATCCATATTCACCGGCTTAGATGGAGGGTGAAGATATAGACTTAAGAGGTACCAAGAGTGTCAACATGATCAGCGTGGGCCCACCTATGAGTGACCGACCGGCCTAGGCCAACCATGGCCGAGCGTCTCGAAACGCACACCCAAAGGTGGCATGTCACGCGGCTTCCAAATCCTTTGCAGCAATGGATTTCTATCGCAAATCGATCACGGCCACTCATCTTTGTCAGTCAACTTTAGTGGCCTGGATCGATTCTTCATGGGACAGAGAGGTATAGACGTGCACAACAACGGACCGCCTCCATGCATGACCAATCGGTCCCACTAAAATTGGCACCCATGAGTAGATTCGGTCAAGCCAATGAGGGATGCTTGCGCACCTCTTAGGAACCCTAAGATTCCATCAACGGTCGCAAATAAGTGCCGCAAACCATCTTGTCCGTCCAACTTTGCTAGCTTGGTCGGAAAGCTTAGGATAAAAGCTAGGCGACCAATGAAGCATCTCGATGATCGACATCCGCCACTCTTCCACAGGGAGTGATCGACCAGGGGATAGCTCGCCCATGTGGCCTCCAAACGATCTTTCGAAGATGGTTGGGCGTGATGCTATTTTAAGACGCTTAATCCGCGACTTATTCGGTTAAGCTTTAAAACAGCGATGCTTCATATATATTGATTGTTTTCAATGCATTACATGCATCGAGCATACACGATATTTCATGAATATCAATTTCTTAAATAACTTAGTTATTTAACTTAGCACCGTATGCTATTTCCTGTGGTGGGTCCCAAGATCCACTCATTCGAGACATCAAGCATGTCACAAACTTGGATATACTTAATGGATATTGGTCTGGAGGTTTACAGCGTGCGGCGTGCAACGCGCCCATTACGAGAACGTGTTAGGAGGCATGGACGGTTAACGATGATGAGGGAAGTGGGAAGAGGTGTGATCGCGTGACAAACACCTACACGACCCCACTACTCCATCACTCCACTTCCTCCAGTTCCTACGAGATGAGTGTTGCGCTCAATGACTTGTATAAATAGTTTCTCCTATTTTCAAACACGAACAGACACAAAAAAACCAAGTGTTGTCATCACTATCCAGAAAACACCCAGAACCGATAGCTTACATCAAGCCAGTTCAACATTCTGATACAAGTCATAAACAACCAATACCTTCACAATCTCAACACCTTCTTCGCTTCCCTCCCTAAGATCAACCCCATCTCCTTCACTTTGTGAGCGAAGCAAGTCTGGAACGATCATTTCTTGGTGTAGGCCAGAATTGTATAGATTGATCTCTCGAATCAAAACCACTCCCGTGCAGTGCATTTGTTTAGGGTTTAGATTCACTTCTCATCCACAAACGCCCAAAACTACCGAAACCAACAGAAATAATTTTCACCCATAAACAGGCCCATCTGTTAATAATTAATCAATTATGTCAGGAATACACTAGTGTTATGATTAATCAAATCAAGATATTGCAATACACCAGCGTCACATAATGCCTGTCAACAGGTGCTGGCTCTTCCGGATCTGCAAACGTGTAAACCCTGGTAAACCGTGCATGATCAACAAGTGTTGGTGTCTATTAATTTTTCAAAAAATTAATTAAGATTATAGTAACAATGTAGTTGGAAAAATTGCGTATGAAATTCAATAGGCGTGCTTTGCCAAGGGACAATACGTTTAACCATGCGCCTTAAATGGTGAAATCCTATAAACAAATAAGATAGTATGTCTGACTCAGTTTCATTATCAACTAAACCTACAAATTTCACTAAGATATTATCCAAACAAAATACAATGTACTGCAACACATCAACAATCACAAATAAAAATAGAGATGTTCATAATCATCGTAAAAAATTGCATCATAGAGGTGTTTTCTTCTTAGGTTCTCCTTAGGTTGAATGGTAACGACTTGCTAGACTGAATTATAGTGTGAATGGACTATTTTGTTAAATAAGGAAGGTAAAATTTTATTTTTAACAAGTGTACTATCTCATTGACATGAATGCTTAACGTGTCAGGATATTTAGAGACTTCTTTAGGGTTTCAGCAAGATAATAGGCGTCTAATTATAACTCAAAATAAGTGGTCTAATCCTACAATCCTAATGCAATATTTTTCTGTTGGGTCTCACAAAATCCGCAAAATCGCACTTTCGATATATCACCTTGATTTTCGTTTGTTATATTCATGGTAAACATTACCCACACATTATATTTATATTCGCATACTAGATATGTATCGAAAATGCGGGGGTCTAACAACCACACCCAACAATTCGTTTGGCAATATGAGAGGACTTACTCCAATACTCTTTCTAGAGAATCAACTAGACAGTCAGACTCAATCTAGAATAAAGTATATCAAAGAGTTTAATATCTCTAACTCTTAATTCAATTCGCAATCAGCAAACAGAAATTTGCGAGCCTGATTGAATATAAGAGGAGTTACTTGAACGGTACCAAAGACCAATGTTCAAGTGTAAATCAACAACCAAAGGTTGGATATTCTAATTGATTGATCTTAACGCACAACCTGTGATATTTCAATTATATAACAAAATATAATGCGGAAAAGAAATAACACGGACACCAGAATTTTGTTAAAGAGGAAACCGCAAATGCAGAAAAACCCCGGGACCTAGTCCAGATTGAACACCACACTGTATTAAGCCGCTACAGACACTAGCCTACTACCAATTAACTTTGGTCTGGACTGTAGTTGAACCCTAATAAATATCACACGGATTCAAGGTACAGTTGCGCTCCTTACGTCTCTGATCCCAGCAGGATACTACGCACTTGATTCCCTTAGCTGATCTCACCCACGCCCAAGAGTTGCTACGACCCAAAGTAGAAGACTTGATAGATAAATATGTCTCACACAGAAAAGTCTATAGGATTGAATAAACCTGTCTCTCACAGAAATACCCAAGAGTTTTTGTTCCGTCTTTTGATAAATCAAGGTGAACAGGATCCCATTGATAAACCGGACTTATATTCCCGAAGAACAACCTAGTATTATCAATCACCTCACAATAAACTTAATCGACTAGCGAAACAAGTTATTGTGGAATCACAAACAATGAGACGAAGTTTGTTTGTGATTACTTTTCTATCTTGCCTATCGGAGATATAAAATCTCGAGCCAATTATTTCAATTACACTCAACACGATAGAAACAGCAAGATCATATCACGCAACTGCAAAGATAATAGTTGGGTCAGGCTTCACAATCCCAATGAAGTCTTCAAGTCGTTAACCTACAGGGTATCGAGAAGAAACCTAAGGTTAAAGAAGAATCGACTCTAGTTATGCAACTAGTAACACACAAGAGGTGTGGGGATTAGGTTTCCCAGTTGCTAGAGTTCTACTTTATATAGTTTTCAAATCAGGGTTTGCAATCCAAGTTACCTTAGTAACAAAGCATTTAATATTCATCATTAGATGAAAAACCTGATTCAACCAAGCTAATATCTTCCAACCGTTAGATCGAACTTAGATTGTTACACACAAATGAAATGTACCCTCATTTAGGTTTATGTAACCGTACCTAAACGTGTACACCATGTTGGTTCATAAATAGTTTACCGAGGTTAGCCATATGATTACTTTCATATGAACCTTATTCATCTTAATCATAACTAGTTCAAATGAAACTAGTTAAGAGTTGTTCAATTATTTAAAAAACACAATTGAAATCAAATCGGTTTGATTCACTTGAATAAATAATGAACATTATAGCCACGGTTTGCAAGGATTGCATTCCTTATGATTTAAATATTTTAGTTCATGGACTAGACAGATTTGACAAAGTAACCAGCTTAAGTATGCGTACGGGTATGCGTACTTAAGCAACCGGTTTTGAGTTTGTGGAGTTTCCAAACTCAGCAGATATTTTCGATTCAAAAACTTCCGCCAGTATGTGTACGGGTACGCATACTTAAGGTGACTAGCTAAGATTTTTTCCAAAACCAAACTCAGCAGAAATTCTCGGTTCGAGAACTCTTGCCAGTATGCGTAAGGGTACGCATACTTAACATGTCTCCTTTACCAATTTCGTATACACACATATGCATACTCTTCGCTTCCGGTTTATGGACTTATACACTAATGTGCGAACACACTATATATGCTTATATCTAAAGATGGTTACATCATCAACTCATTATTTCAATCATTGAAACATTCTTCTATAATGTCAATAGTCATTTTCACACACTGTTAGCATCAAAGCAATTTTCAAGATATTGAAATAATCATTATTGAAACCTTCCAAGTCTTACACCAAATGATTGTATCACACAAACCATGTAAGATGTTACTCAACAATTTTCTCATGATATAAGATGAACTTGGTCGAAGCGAAAGCTTACCAACACATATTTCGAGAAATATGTAAGCGAGATATACTCAACTCGAAATCTCAAATGTGTATAGAGAAAACTATATCATAACACGACTTATGTCTCAATATAGGAGATAGTAGAAATAAAATTTCCAAGTGATAGATAAGTTCAAGTCTCCACCTACCTTTTGTAGAAGAAGTTCCACAAGCTCCCCTTAGTAGTTCTTCGTTTTCAAAAAATGAACGTTGAGAGATTTAATCTCAACTACACTATCTATGTCCTAGTACGAGACATCTACAAATAGGCTAGAAATCAAGACTTATAGTTTTGATCACTAACATTGACAAACATGCTTGAGATAGCAACGCATGCGAGTTTGACCGAGCAATGCTCTAATAGTCTCCCCCTTTGTCAATTTTACTAACAAAACTATCAATACATATGGATTACAAAAAAAAAATGTAGCTTCTTATCCACATGCTTGATCTCCTTGCATCTTCAACGCGACTCGAAATCTTCGTCACTTCCAAGTACTCCATGATCCTAAAGGTTGTAAGTTCAGCATCACAGTTATTGAAGATCCGTATCTATAACAATGAGAAAACAAAATGCTCTCAATCATTGTTATACAGTGTCATAGTATTATTATACAGCATCAAAGTTCAATTGTATCACAACTTTGACAATAACACTATGGTGATATGCATCACTCCCCCTTAGTCAAATACATATCTCAACATGAAAACCACTCCCCCTTACATAATGATCCGTAAACCATATATATTTGTAGTGTGAAATACACACTAATTCTCCCCCTTTTTGTCAAAAAAAATGGCAAAGGTACGAAAATTAGTGGGATCCTAATGAAATTTCCACGGAGATACATCATGACCAAAAGGTGTATTAACATACCAACAAATTTAGATGCAATCATAAAGCCGAAGCTAAATGCATTCATCAAGGAGTTAATGAATATACAAGATAACCCCGAAAAAATCCACAGCCACACTCCCCACAAAGATTTGGCAATTAAGCACAAGTTCAAAAGAACTCTCCCCCATAAAATTTCATCCCCGAAGGAACAACAAAGGCGACCTTACTTTCGCAAGAAAAGAAGGATTTCTTTGGACAACCAAAACACATGAAAACATGAACTTGTATCCAAAAAATTCAATTGAAATAACCACAAGAGAACCCATGGTTAGTTCAATCGAAAAATAGCAACCAAATTAATCACAAGAAAACCCATGATTAATTCAATTGGAATACACAACCAAATTAACCACAAAAGTGATCAATTTGATTGGTCATGCTCGACATAAGCGAACTTACGGAGCAACAACTAAAATAATCAAAAGAGAATGATTACTTTAGTTGATCATGTTCGACATAGGGAACCTTATGGAGCAACAACTAAGTTAATCATAAGAATGGAAAACTTAGTCGATTGTGCTCAACATAAGAAACCTTATGGAACAACACAGTATATGCACAAAGATTGTGGATCGGAGATCGACCAAATACTGCGGAATAGACAAGGATTCATTCTATTTTTCATCACTATTTGCACAATGACATATAATAGACTTAATCCTTGTAAACAAAATTTTTATCCTTTCTTTTTATCAAAACAAGACATAAAAGGCTTTAACTTTTGTAATGTCAAAAGTTCGTTCTATCTTCCATCAACACATTCATATTGACATAATAGAGATAACTTTTGAATAAGTATGGGATAGTCACAGGTTCACGGACGTAAACAACATATCCCATAACAATTTGCAATATATAAAATCATAAAGACTAAACTTGCAAAAATCATCTTCTAGAAAAATACTTTAGAATTTAAATAAATAAATCTAAAAATAATGAAGATGAAATCGTTGGACATAGCTATGTGTACTCACAATAATGGCTATTCCAAACCCTAGTTATTCTTCTAAAAACATAAAAAGAAGATTTACTAGACATTGAGACCTCTGAAGAATTCTTTATCGTCCCCGAACTCCTTGTCGTCAACAGCCATAGGTACATAGGGTTCATGGAGAAATGAGTCGATTCCAACGAACCTTCTAGGCTGAAGATGTCGAACCAGAGCCTTCTGAATTTCGAGAGTTCTCAAAACAAAAGCCTTTATTTGTTGAATATCCTTACTTGCTTCCTTCAACTCTTCAAGAACAACATAAAACTTCTGAGAATTTGAAGGAACAACTCTTGGCTTCCTCACATTCCTTCTTTTTCTTTTCAAAGTTGGAGGCAACGGAGATTTTTATTTTTCCTTCATGATTGATGGCTTAACAATCATATTAACATCTTTTCCATCAGAACACATGATTCTTGGAGTCTCCATACGTGTATGGGTTTGTGAGAGGAAATCACAGTATAAACTCAACATGCAGTCTTAAGATGAAAAAGAGTTTCAGAGAAGAAAAAATGAATGTATGGTTATGGAACCTTTTAACCACACAGGTTCACACACACTCGATTCACGACCCTAAAGAGAGTGGAATAGTCGAGAATAACCCTCTTTTGATAAACAGGGAGGTTCCTTCCGATATCAATGAGATATGAAAGAATTCCAAATACAACAGCAAATCTAAGAAAAGTAAAACAAAAAAGTTTATTTTTTCCTTTTAAGCCTGAGGTGTGTAAGTTCTTTGTCTCTTTTAGTCAGGCACATGAGACAAGACGCACAAAAACAACACAATTAAGTTGTGTTGTGGTGAACAACAATTTGTCCACCATGACCCTTTTGAACGGAATTAATAGATCCATGTCTACCAAAGTGTTTAGACCATACTCTTTTCTCTAGTGATCTTGACCTATCTTTGGAAACCAACTTCTTTGAAGAGTTACATACCTCAGCGGTTTTTTGAACAAGTTTGAGCTTGTTTGCTAGGCGATTTGCTCTTCGTTGAAGTCTCTTGACATGTCTCATCTTGTGTTTATAATTGAAACACTTTGAAATTTCATGAACCTTGAGTGAAAAATAAGAACATGTCAATGGATATGCTGATTCGGACTCCCGAGATGTACAAGATGATAGGCACAAAGTGGAACTTGAAAAATCAGACAGAGAGTTTCCAACAGAAAGGTTAATTTCTTCTTCCAGATTGGTTGAGTTTCTTTCTGGAAGAATATCAAGATTGATGTATGTATTGCTACAGTTATTAAAATCTATATCTTCACAAAAAAGTGCAACGCTTGATTTTTCGTCTTCATTGGAATCATAATGATCAGACATTTCATCAAGAGTTGAAGCAAGACCTTTGTTTCCAGTATATTTTCTACGATTTGGACACTCATTCGCAAAATGACCAAAACCTTTACACTTAAAGCACTGTGGAATATCCTCGTCATCAGCCTCGTCAGCATCCATGTTTTTAGGAGGAACGCGATTGTGAGGTTTAACTGACGACCTAGGTTTGTCTCTTGAAAACCGTTTACTTCTGTTCAATAGAATATCCCTAAACTGTCTTGTGATCATAGAGACTGATTTGTCAAGATATTCATCTGATGAATCAGTCTCATAAAGATCATCCCCAGAGATATAAACACTTTTACTTTTGTCAAGTAATTTAGTGTTCTTTTGTGCTTTGAAGGCAACATCCTTTCCAATTTTGGATGTGTGCTTATGATCAAAGATCTTTAGCTTTTTAACCAACGTGTTTCTGGAAAGAGCATCAAGGTTATTTCCTTCAATGATGGCATGCTTCTTAGAATCGTATCTAGATGGCACCGATCTGAGAATTTTCATCACAATGTCCTTTTCAGGAATAGTCTTACCCAAAGCAAAAGATGCATTAACAATTTCAGACACTTTGTGATTAAACTCATCAAATGAATATTCATCTGCCATACGAAGGTTTTTCCAATCGGAATTAAGGTTTTGAAGCCTAGCTTCCTTTTCACTGGTATTACCTTCGAATACGGTTTCTAAGATATCCCAAGCATCTTTAGACCTAGTGCACGTAGTCACATGGTGCTGAAGATCTGGGATAATGGCATGTATGATGTCATTCAAACCGTCGGAGTTTTGCTTTGCAGCAAGTATCTCGGCAGCATTGTATTCACCAATGTTCTTTGGAATGTTCACATTCCCTACTGTCGTAACGAGAGCATCATAGACATTAACTACATAAACCCATGATTGAAAATCACGCGCTTGAAGAAAGGCACGCATAGCCATAAGTGATTAGAGCCATCGAAGACCGGTGGTACGTTTATAGAGACAACACCCTTGTCCATATCAGATCGCTACAAACACAGACTTATGAGGTCTTTAATGTGTTTGCCTGCTATGATACCAATTGAAAATGCGGGGGTCTAACAACCACACCCAACAATTCGTTTGGCAATCTGAGAGGACTTACTCCAATACTCTTTCTAGAGAATCAACTAGACAGTCAGACTCAATCTAGAATAAAGTATATCAAAGAGTTTAATATCTCTAACTCTTAATTCAATCCGCAATCAGCAAATAGAAATTTGCGAGCCTGATTGAATATAAGAGGAGTTACTTGAACGGTACCAAAGACCAATTTTCAAATGTCAATCAATGTAAATCAACAACCAAAGGTTGGATATTCTAATTGATTGACCTTAACGCACAACCTGTGATATTTCAATTATATAAAAAAATATGATGTGGAAAACAAATAACACAGACACCAGAATTTTGTTAACGAGGGAACCGAAAATGCAAAAAAAACCCGGGACCTAGTCCAGATTGAACACTACACTGTATTAAGCTGCTACAGACACTAGCCTACTACTAATAAACTTCGGTCTGGACTGTAGTTGAACCCTAATAAATATCACACGGATTCAAGGTACAGTTGCGCTCCTTACGTCTCTGATCCCACCAGGATACTACGCACTTGATTCCCTTAGCTGATCTCACCCACAACCAAGAGTTGCTACGACCCAAAGTCGAAGACTTGATAGACAAATCTGTCTCACACAGAAAAGTCTATAGGATTGAATAAATCTGTCTCCCATAGAAATACCCAAGAGTTTTTGTTTCGTCTTTTGATAAATCAAGGTGAACAATAACCAATTGATAAACCAGACTTATATTCCTGAAGAACAGCCTAATATTATCAATCACCTCACAATAAACTTAATCGATTAGCGAAACAAGTTATTGTGGAATCAAAAACGATGAGACGAAGTTTGTTTGTGACTACTTTTCTATCTTGCCTACCGAAGATATAAAATCTCGAGCCAATTATTTCTATTGCACTCAACACGATAGAAACAGCAAGATCATATCACGCAATTACAAAGATAATAGTTGGGTCTGGCATCACAATCCCAATGAAGTCTTCAAGTCGTTAACCTACAGGGTCTCGAGAAGAAACCTAAGGTTAAAGGAGAATCAACTCTAGTTATGCAACTAGTAACACACAGGAGGTGTGTGGATTAGGTTTCCCAGTTGCTAGAGTTCTCCTTTATATATTTTTCAAATCAGGGTTTGCAATCCAAGTTACCTTGGTAACAAAGCATTCAATATTCACCGTTAGATGAAAAACCTGATTAAACCAAGCTAATATCTTTCAACCGTTAGATCGAACTTAGCTTGTTACACACAAATGAAATGTACCCTCATTTAGGTTTATGTAACCGTAGCTAAACGTGTACACATGTTGGTTCACAAATAGTTAACCGAGGTTAGTCATATGATTACTCTCATATCAACTTTATTCATCTTAATCATAACTAGTTCAAATGACTCAAATGAAACTAGTTAAGAGTTCTCCAATTGTTTAGAAAACACAATTAAAATCAAATTGGTTTGATTCACTTGAATCAATTATGAACATTATAGCCACGGTTTGCAAAGATTGCATTCCTTATGATTTAAATATTTGAGTTCATGGACTTGACCGATTTGACAAAGTAACCAGCTTAAGTATGCGTAAGGGTATGCGTACTTCAGCGACCTATTTTGAGTTTGTGAAGTTTCCAAACTCCGCAGAAATTTTTGGTTCAAAAACCAAACTCAGCAGAAACCAAACTCAGCAGAAATTTTCCGCCAGTATGCGTATGGGTACGCATACTTAAGGTGACTAGTTAAGAGTTTTGCCAAAACCAAACTCAGCAGAAATTCTGGGTTCGAGAACTTCCGCCAGTATGCGTACGGGTACGCATACTTAACCCGTCTCCTTCACCAATTTCATATACACACATATGCATACTCTTGGCTTCCGTTTTATGGACTTATACACTAATGTGGGAGTACACTATATATGCTTATATCCAAAGATGGTTACATTATCTACTCTTTATTTCAATCATTGAAATATTCTTCTATAATGTCAATATCCGTTTTCACACACTATTAGCATCAAAGAAATTTTCAAGATATTGAAATAATCATTATTGAAACCTTCCAAGTCTTACACCAAATGGTTGTACCACATAAACCATGTAAGATGTTACTCGGCAATTTTCTCATGATATAAGGTGAACTTGGTCGAAGCGAAATCTTACCAACACATATTTCGAGAAATATGTAAGGTAGATATATTCATCTCAAAATCTCAAATGTGTATAGAGAAAACTATATCGTAACACGACTTATGTCTCAATATAAGATATAGTAGAAATAGACTTTCCAAGTGATAGATAAGTTCAAGTCTCCACAAGCTCCCCTTAGTATTCTTCGTCTTCAAGAGATGAACATCGAGATATTTAAGCTCAACTACACTATCTATGTCCTAGTCCGAGACATCTACAAATAGGCTATAAATCAAGACTTATAGTTTTGATCACTAACATTGAAAAACATGTTTGAGATAGCATTGCATGCGAGTTTGACCGAGCAATGCTCTAACATATATAGAAGAAAAAAAACACAATATATTTAGCTGGATTTGGATCCTAGAAATAAGAAATTAGATAATATTTCAGAAAATGATGAAACCGACATTTAATCATTATTCTTGCACCAACTCTCAAAACTGAGAACCATGGTGCATGCTCACTCGAGCACTGGGCACTACATGGACGCCCATCATCCCATGTGGTCGGTACCTCTTCACTCATGATCAATTTTCAGCAATTTTCCAATCGATGAAGGATTGATCAAAAATTTTGGTTTCGAACAAACGCTAATGAAATCAGCATTCTGAGCAAGTTCAAACATTAAATTATGTTGATCCAGCAATCAATATCTAAATTAATTATATAATATTCGGTAATATACCAATATTTTAATTAATATTTTATTAGGTCACGATACCATTAAATAATTCGCCGAATCGAGCAATACTTGCTCAATTGCCCGAGTATTGATCCAACTAACAATAATCAGTAATCTGTCGAATTGAGCAATACTTGCTCAGTTGCTCGTCAAATTCTCAATATTCAGTGATTTGCAAATTTAAGCAATACTTGCTCAGTCACTCAAATACTGGTCAATAATTCACTGAATCGCTGAGCATTCATCACTCATGTTCGATTCAACAAAATCTAGACTCATTTTCTAAACAGTCAAAAATTGACTAATTAAAACACGTCTGCCTTGCAGACTTCACGATTCGTGAGACATCAATCACGTCACAAATGGGGGATATCACTTAGGATTTTGGTCTGGCGGTCTACGACACGTGGTTTCATCCACAGTAAGAACTGTGCGTAAGTTGTTCAAACGGTTGATGGAGTTAGCAAAGTAGTGGGTGCACGATTAGTCAAGTCTCCACACGACATGGAACTGACTTTACCACGATCTCCCACTTTCTCACTCTTTCACTCAAGAAACCGTCACACTTACAGGGATTAATGTGTTCATTACTCTGAAAATATTAATAAGTCTCTGAATCCATGATTGAAAAAGAGGAATTACATCAATAATCATCCACACAGAATTTCTCGAGTAACTACACTCAAGAATTCATCAATCTACCAGAACTTATTCGAACTCAACAGTTCACCAATTATTGCAGAAGCCCACAACACATCCACAATCCTTGATCATCATTGATCCACACAATTCTCAGCTTCCCTCCTAAAGATCAACCCATCTCCCTCTTTGCTATCGAATTGACTCTGGAACGGCCATTGTTTTGGTTTAGGCCGGAGTCATACAGATTGATTTCCCGAATCTAAGCAACCCCTTTGCAGCGGTGCATCTGTGTGAGGATTAACATTGTTCCCGGCTGAGGAGTCCCTAGAGCACGCTCAACTCTTCACTTTCCCCAAAAATCGGCGGCTCATTTTTCCCCATCCACATGAGCAATTGCTCAATTCGATGGATTGCTGAAAAATTACTAAATATTGATAATTGGATCAATATTCGAGCAACTGAGCAAGTATTGCTCATTTTAGCAAATGACTAATAATTTACTGAATTTTGATGGATTGAGCAAGTATTGCTCAATTCAGCAAATTATTTAGGGATGCCGTGACCCAGTAAAAATATTAATTAAAAATATTGGTAGATTACCAAATATTATATATAATTAATCCGCGTGTTGTTTGCTGGATCAACATAAATTTATTCAGTGTGTGAACATGATCAGAATGATAATTTGTTGAGCGTTTGTTCGAAACCCTAAATTTTGATCGATTGCTCATTAATTGACGGATTGCTGAAAATAGGTCATGAGCCAAGGAGGGACCGACCACACGGGAATATGGATGTCCATGTGATGCACACCTGGGTTCTGAGTCGACCGGTTGGTGAAGGAATGACGATTAAATGTGGTTTCATCATTTACTGAAATAGTGCTCGATTCAGCATTAGGTGATAAAACCTAATTATAGAAAAGTGAGGGACCGATCAAAGTGGCATGAGACCTGACCTTGGTGGTCGTGGGACCTCTGATGGGTGTTTGCATAAACTTTGAGTTAAGTGTGAAGAGTTTGGACCCAATATGAGCGATTGCGCAAATTAGGTCAAAAGTGTGAAAATGTGTGGGACCGGCTTATTGTAAGCCTTGGGGACGCCCTTGATCGGTCAAGGGAGCATGCCCGTGTCTCCATAATGGTCGTGTCTCAGTTATGAGAGTTTCGGCATTTTCTGATGAGCGTTTGAGCAATATTTCAGGTTTTCAGAAGAGTTCGATCTTTGACTGAAATCCTCGTTTTTGCTCGAATGAGCAAGTATGCTCGTTTGATCAATATTTTGTAAATATTAAATAATAATATTTTAATATATTTTTCGTGAGTAGCCTAGTTGGTCATGTGACCATGTTGACTTTTGCCTTTTTCATGATTTGCACAATATTTGAGAAAATATGGAGAAACCATGATTTTTGCTAAAAGTGGGGAGTTTCACAAGATGAGAAAAATAACAATTTATGAAAGATTAAGGATTGCAAGGTGTGGGACCGGCCACGGCTAGGGCATGGCCGGCCGGCTAAGTTTCCCGGTCCCGCAACACCTTTCCCTATTTTGTATTATTATTTTTTGTGAAACTACACAAAATTGGGGAAACCATGAAAATATGGAGAAACCACGAGTTTTGCTCAAACAAGGAAAGTTGCTGGAATTGAGAAGTCTTCATGAGTTTATGAAAACAACAAAAATAAGGAAAAATAATGGAGGAAGAATGGGACCGGCCATAGTTAGGGCACGGCCGGCTGGCCGGTGGGCCCGGCCCATGGGCGCTTCTCCATTATTTTAATATTATTATTTTCTCTCTCCTGTTTTGTGCGGGATTCCTCATTTGTCCATATTTCATATTTGGGATGCGCGTTCGCGCATCATTGTCGAGTACACTCGCACCATTTTATGGGGCTTACTCAGTGGTAGTCCATATGCCAGATTGTTGAGTATTTATCACTAATTTATGAAATTCAGTGGAGAATGATTCATGAAACTGAGTAGTTTTTTTTATCAATCTGTAGGATCAGCCGTGGATTCGACCATGAATTGGGGATAATAAAATAGGTATTACCATTCCATGGGATCGTGGATTCGACCATGAAATCAGAGTAATAAAATAAGTGGTGATGTCACCATTTCATGAGACCAGCCGTGGGTTCGACCATGAAATCAGATTAATATCTATTACCATTTCATGAGATCATCCGTGAATTCGATTATGAAATCGGAGTAATACATTTATCTATTACCATTTCGATCATGAAATAGGAGTAATGAGATAAGATAGATTATCTTCTAGGACTTCAGTGGTGAATGTCACGGTAGAATTTAAGCTCTTGTGTATAGTCAGTGAATCAACGAGTGTTGCCGATATTCTGAAGACGTTATTGCTCTCTTTAATGAACTCTTTCTTTTTATATTGGCTTTGTATTTCTATTTGATTCAAGATAGATGAAATTTGTTAGGATTTAGATTAGTTTTGCATGGTATTTCATCTTTCTTATATTGTGAAATTTGACTTCCTTCATATTTTCTTGAATCAACGTACATAGAAATGCAATTTTTACTAGACCTATTGCCTTATAACATATTAATTGTAATTACAATACATTTTTCAAACTTTTTCTGTTAAAGATGAGTTTATCTAGTTTACAATTTAGTCTCAGAAATCAATTTCCGACTTATAACGAAATGTGTAGACTTTTTTGAGTTAACGTATATAAAATTCAACATTTTAATGAACTCTTTCTTTTTATATTGGCTTTTTCTTTCTATTTGATTCAAGATATATGAAATTTGTTAGGATTTGGATTAGTTTTGCATGGTATTTAATCTTTCTTATATTGTGAAATTTGACTTCCTTCATATTTGCTTGAATCAACGTACATAGTAATGCAATTTTTACTAGACGTATTGCCTTATAACATATTAATTGTAATTACAATACATTTTTCAAACTTTTTCTGTTAAAAATGAGTTTATCTAGTTTACAATTTAGTCTCAGAAATCAATTTCCGACTTATAACGAAATGTGTAGACTTTTTTGAGTTAACGTATATAAAATTCAACATTTTTATGAACTCTTTCTTTTTGTGTTAGCTTTGTCTTTCTATTTGATTCAAGATAGATGAAATTTATTAGGATTTGGATTAGTTCTGCATGGTCTTTCATCCTTCTTCTATTGTGAAATTTGACTTGCTTCATATTTTCTTGAATCAACGTACATAGAAATGCAATTTTTACAAGACGTATTGCCTTAGAACATATTAATTGTAATTACAATACATTTTTCAAACTTTTTCATTTAAAGAAGAGTTTATCTAGTTTACAATTTAGTCTCAGAAATCAATTTCCGACCTATAACGAAATGTGTAGACTTTTTTGAGTTAACGTATATAAAATTCAACATTTTTATGAACTCTTTCTTTTTGTGTTGGCTTTATCTTTCTATTTGATTCAAATAGATGAAATTTGTTAGAATTTGGATTACCTCTGGGTGGTCTTTCATCTTTCTTCTATTGTAAATTTTCCTTCCTTCATATTTTCTTGAATCAACGTACATAAAAATGCAATTTTTACTAGATGTAATGCCTTAGAACATATTATTTGTGATTACAATACATTTTTCAAACTTTTTCTGTTAAAGATGAGTTTATCTAGTTTACAATTTAGTCTCAGAAATCAATTTCCGACTTATAACGAAATGTGTAGACTTTTTTGAGTTAACATATATAAAATTCAACATTTTTATGAACTCTTTCTTTTTGTGTTGGCTTTGTCTTTCTATTTGATTCAAGATAGATGAAATTTGTTAGGATTTGGATTAGCTTTGCATGGTCTTTCATCCTTTTCTATTGTGAAATTTGACTTCCTTCATATTTTCTTGAATCAACGTACATAGAAATGCAATTTTTACTAGACGTATTGCCTTAGAACATATTATTTTTTATTACAATACATTTTTCAAACTTTTTCAGTTAAAGATGAGTTTATCTAGTTTACAATTTAGTCTCAGAAATTCCGACTTATAACGAAGTGTGTAGACTTTTTTGAGTTAACGTATATTAAATTCAACATTTTTATGAACTCTTTCTTTTTGTGTTGCTTTGTCTTTCTATTTGATTCAAGATAGATGAAATTTGTTAGGATTTGGATTAGTTTTGCATGGTCTTTCATCCTTTTCTATTGTGAAATTTGACTTCCTTCATATTTTCTTGAATCAACGTACATAGAAATGCAATTTTTAGTAGACGTATTGCCTTAGAACATATTAATTGTAATTACAATACATTTTTCAAACTTTTTCTGTTAAAGATGAGTTTATCTAGTTTACAATTTAGTCTCAGAAATCAATTTCCGACTTATAACGAAATGTGTAGACTTTTTTAAGTTAACGTATATAAAATTCAACATATTTATGAACTCTTTCTTTTTGTGGTGGCTTTGTCTTTCTATTTGATTCAAGATAGATGAAATTTGTTAGGATTTGGATTAGTTCTGCATGGTCTTTCATCCTTCTTCTATTGTGAAATTTGACTTCCTTCATATTTTCTTGAATCAACGTACATAGAAATGCAATTTTTACTAGACCTATTGCCTTATAACATATTAATTGTAATTACAATACATTTTTCAAACTTTTTCTGTTAAAGATGAGTTTATCTAGTTTACAATTTAGTCTCAGAAATCAATTTCCGACTTATAACGAAACGTGTAGACTTTTTTGAGTTGACGTATATAAAATTCAACATTTTAATGAACTCTTTCTTTTTATATTGGCTTTTTCTTTCTATTTGATTCAAGATATATGAAATTTGTTAGGATTTGGATTAGTTTTGCATGGTATTTAATCTTTCTTATATTGTGAAATTTGACTTCATTCATATTTGCTTGAATCAACGTACATAGTAATGCAATTTTTACTAGACGTATTGCCTTATAACATATTAATTGTAATTACAATACATTTTTCAAACTTTTTCTGTTAAAAATGAGTTTATCTAGTTTACAATTTAGTCTCAGAAATCAATTTCCGACTTATAACGAAATGTGTAGACTTTTTTGAGTTAACGTATATAAAATTCAACATTTTTATGAACTCTTTCTTTTTGTGTTAGCTTTGTCTTTCTATTTGATTCAAGATAGATGAAATTTGTTAGGATTTGTATTAGTTCTGCATGGTCTTTCATCCTTCTTCTATTGTGAAATTTGACTTCCTTCATATTTTCTTGAATCAACGTACATAGAAAATGCAATTTTTACAAGACGTATTGCCTTAGAACATATTAATTGTAATTACAATACATTTTTCAAACTTTTTCTATTAAAGATAAGTTTATCTAGTTTACAATTTAGTGTCAGAAATCAATTTCCGACGTATAACGAAATGTGTAGACTTTTTTGAGTTAACGTATATAAAATTCAACATATTTATGAACTCTTTCTTTTTGTGGTGGCTTTGTCTTTCTATTTGATTCAAGATAGATGAAATTTTTTAGGATTTGGATTAGTTTTGCATGGTATTTCATCTTTCTTATATTGTGAAATTTGACTTCCTTCATATTTTCTTGAATCAACGTACATAGAAATGCAATTTTTACTAGACGTATTGCCTTATAACATATTAATTGTAATTAAAATACATTTTTCAAACTTTTTCTGTTAAAGATGAGTTTATCTAGTTTACAATTTAGTCTGAGAAATCAATTTCCAACTTATAACGAAATGTGTAGACTTTTTGAGTTAACGTATATAAAATTCAACATTTTAATGAACTCTTTCTTTTTATATTGGCTTTGTCTTTCTATTTAATTCAAGATATATGAAATTTGTTAGGATTCGGATTAGTTTTGCATGGTATTTAATCTTTCTTATATTGTGAAATTTGACTTCCTTCATATTTGCTTGAATCAACGTACATAGAAATGCAATTTTTACTAGACGTATTTCCTTATAACATATTAATTGTAATTACAATACATTTTTCAAACTTTTTCTGTTAAAAATGAGTTTATCTAGTTTACAATTTAGTCTCAGAAATCAATTTCCGACTTATAACGAAATGTGTAGACTTTTTTGAGTTAACGTATATAAAATTCAACATATTTATGAACTCTTTCTTTTTGTGGTGGCTTTGTCTTTCTATTTGATTCAAGATAGATGAAATTTGTTAGGTTTGGATTAGTTTTGCATGGTATTTCATCTTCTTATATTTTGAAATTCGACTTCCTACATATTTTCTTGAATCAACGTACATAGAAATGCAATTTTTACTAGACGTATTGCCTTATAACATATTACTTGTAATTAAAATACATTTTTCAAACTTTTTCTGTTAAAGATGAGTTTATCTAGTTTACAATTTAGTCTCAGAAATCAATTTCCGACTTATAACGAAATGTGTAGACTTTTTTTAGTTAACGTAGATAAAATTCACATTTTAACGAACTCTTTCTTTTTATATTGGCTTTGCCTTTCTATTTGATTCCAGATATATGAAATTTGTTAGGATTTGGATTAGTTTTGCATGGTATTTAATCTTTCTTATATTGTGAAATTTGACTTCCTTCATATTTGCTTGAATCAACATACATAGAAATGCAAATTTTACTAGACGTATTGCCTTATAACATATTAATTGTAATTACAATACATTTTTCAAACTTTTTCTGTTAAAAATGAGTTTATTTAGTTTACAATTTAGTCTCAGAAATCAATTTCCGACTTATAACGAAATGTGTAGACTTTTTTGAGTTAACGTATATAAAATTCAACATTTTTATGAACTCTTTCTTTTTGTGTTAGCTTTGTCTTTCTATTTGATTCAAGATAGATGAAATTTGTTAGGATTTGCATTAGTTCTGCATGGTCTTTCATCCTTCTTCTATTGTGAAATTTGACTTCCTTCATATTTTCTTGAATCAACGTACATAGAAAATGCAATTTTTACAAGACGTATTGCCTTAGAACATATTAATTGTAATTACAATACATTTTTCAAACTTTTTCTGTTAAAGATGAGTTTATCTAGTTTACAATTTAGTCTCAGAAATCAATTTCCGACTTATAACGAAATGTGTAGACTTTTTTTGAGTTAAAGTATATAAAATTCAACAATTTTATACTCTTTCTTTTTGTGGTGGCTTTGTCTTTCTATTTGATTCAAGATAGATGAAATTTGTTAGGATTTGGATTAGTTGTGAATGGTCTTTCATCCTTCTTCTATTGTGAATTTTGACTTCCTTCATATTTTCTTGAATCAACGTACATAGAAATGCAATTTTTACTAGACGTATTGCCTTAGAACATATTAATTGTAATTACAATACATTTTTCAAACTTTTTCTGTTAAATATGAGTTTATCTAGTTTACAATTTAGTCTCAGAAATCAATTTCCGACTTATAACGAAATGTGTAGACTTTTTTGAGTTAACGTATATAAAATTCAACATTTTTATGAACTCTTTCTTTTTGTGTTAGCTTTGTCTTTCTATTTGATTCAAGATAGATGAAATTTGTTAGGATTTGCATTAGTTCTGCATGGTCTTTCATCCTTCTTCTATTGTGAAATTTGACTTCCTTCATATTTTCTTGAATCAACGTACATAGAAAATGCAATTATTACAAGACGTATTGCCTTAGAACATATTAATTGTAATTACAATACATTTTTCAAACTTTTTCTGTTAAAGATGAGTTTATCTAGTTTACAATTTAGTCTCAGAAATCAATTTCCGACTTATAACGAAATGTGTAGACTTTTTTTGAGTTAAAGTATATAAAATTCAACAATTTTATACTCTTTCTTTTTGTGGTGGCTTTGTCTTTCTATTTGATTCAAGATAGATGAAATTTGTTAGGATTTGGATTAGTTGTGAATGGTCTTTCATCCTTCTTCTATTGTGAATTTTGACTTCCTTCATATTTTCTTGAATCAACGTACATAGAAATGCAATTTTTACTAGACGTATTGCCTTAGAACATATTAATTGTAATTACAATACATTTTTCAAACTTTTTCTGTTAAAGATGAGTTTATCTAATTTACAATTTAGTCTCAGAAATCAATTTCCGACTTATAACGAAATGTGTAGACTTTTTTGAGTTAACGTATATAAAATTCAACATTTTTATGAACTCTTTCTTTTTGTGTTAGCTTTGTCTTTCTATTTGATTCAAGATAGATGAAATTTGTTAGGATTTGGATTAGTTCTGCATGGTCTTTCATCTTTCTTCTATTGTGAAATTTTACTTCCTTCATATTTTCTTGAATCAACGTACATAGAAATGCAATTTTTACTAGACGTATTGCCTTATAACATATTAATTGTAATTACAATACATTTTTCAAACATTTTCTGTTAAAAATGAGTTTATTTAGTTTACAATTTAGTCTCAGAAATCAATTTCCGACTTATAACGAAATGTGTAGACTTTTTCGAGTTAACGTATATAAAATTCAACATTTTAATGAACTCTTTCTTTTTATATTGGCTTTGTCTTTCTATTTGATTCAAGATAGATGAAATTTGTTAGGATTTAGATTAGTTTTGCATGGTATTTCATCTTTCTTATATTGTGAAATTTGACTTCCTTCATATTTTCTTGAATCAACGTACATAGAAATGCAATTTTTACTAGACGTATTGCTTATAACATATTAATTGTAATTACAATACATTTTTCAAACTTTTTCTGTTAAAGATGAGTTTATCTAGTTTACAATTTAGTCTCAGAAATCAATTTCCGACTTATAACGAAATGTGTAGACTTTTTTGAGTTAACGTATATAAAATTCGACATATTTATGAACTCTTTATTTTTGTGGTGGCTTTGTCTTTCTATTTGATTCAAGATAGATGAAATTTGGTAGGATTTGGATTAGTTGTGCATGGTTTTTCATCCTTCTTCTATTGTGAATTTTGACTTCCTTCATATTTTCTTGAATCAACATACATAGAAATGCAATTTTTACTAGACATATTGCCTTAGAACATATTAATTGTAATTACAATACATTTTTCAAACTTTTTGTGTTAAATATGAGTTTATCTAGTTTACAATTTAGTCTCAGAAATCAATTTCCGACTTATAACGAAATGTGTAGACTTTTTTGAGTTAACGTATATAAAATTCAACATTTTTATGAACTCTTTCTTTTTGTGTTAGCTTTGTCTTTCTATTTGATTCAAGATAGATGAAATTTGTTAGGATTTGGATTAGTTCTGCATGGTCTTTCATCCTTCTTCTATTGTGAATTTTTACTTCCTTCATATTTTCTTGAATCAACGTACATAGAAATGCAATTTTTACTAGACATATTGCCTTATAACATATTAATTGTAATTACAATACATTTTTCAAACTTTTTCTGTTAAATATGAGTTTATCTAGTTTACAATTTAGTCTCAGAAATCAATTTCCGACTTATAACGAAATGTGTAGACTTTTTTGAGTTAACGTATATAAAATTCAACATTTTAATGAACTCTTTCTTTTTATATAGGCTTTGTCTTTCTATTTGATTCAATAGATGAAATTTGTTAGGATTTGGATTAGTTTTGCATGGTATTTCATCTTTCTTATATTGTGAAATTTGACATCCTTCATATTTTCTTGAATCAACGTACATAGAAATGCAATTTTTACTAGACGTATTGCCTTATAACATTTTAATTGTAATTACAATACATTTTTCAAACTTTTTCTGTTAAAGATGAGTTTATCTAGTTTACAATTTAGTCTCAGAAATCAATTTCCGACTTATAACGAAATGTGTAGACTTTTTTGAGTTAACGTATATAAAATTCAACATTTTTATGAACTCTTTCTTTTTATGTTAGCTTTGTCTTTCTATTTGATTCAAGATAGATGAAATTTGTTAGGATTTGGATTAGTTCTGCATGGTCTTTCATCCTTCTTCTATTGTGAAATTTGACTTCCTTCATATTTTCTTGAATCAACGTACATAGAAAATGCAATTTTTACTAGACGTATTGCCTTAGAACATATTAATTGTAATGACAATACATTTTTCAAAATTTTTCTGTTAAAGATGAGTTTATCTAGTTTACAATTTAGTCTCAGAAATCAATTTCCGACGTATAACGAAATGTGTAGACTTTTTTGAGTTAACGTATATAAAATTCAACATATTTATGAACTCTTTCTTTTTATATAGGCTTTGTCTTTCTATTTGATTCAAGATAGATGAAATTTGTTAGGATTTGGATTAGTTTTGCATGGTATTTCATCTTTCTTATATTGTGAAATTTGACTTCCTTCATATTTTCTTGAATCAACATACATAGAAATGCAATTTTTACTAGACGTGTATTGCCTTATAACATATTAATTGTAATTAAAATACATTTTTCAAACTTTTTCTGTTAAAGATGAGTTTATCTAGTTTACAATTTAGTCTCAGAAATCAATTTCCGACTTATAACGAAATGTGTAGACTTTTTTGAGTTAACGTATATAAAATTCAACATTTTAATGAACTCTTTCTTTTTATATTGGCTTTGTCTTTCTATTTGATTCAAGATATATGAAATTTGTTAGGATTTGGATTAGTTTTGCATGGTATTTATTCTTTCTTATATTGTGAAATTTGACTTCCTTCATATTTGCTTGAATCAAGGTACATAGAAATGCAATTTTTACTAGACGTATTGCCTTATAACATATTAATTGTAATTACAATACATTTTTCAAACTTTTTCTGTTAAAAATGAGTTTATCTAGTTTACAATTTAGTCTCAGAAATCAATTTCCGACTTATAACGAAATGTGTAGACTTTTTTGAGTTAACGTATATAAAATTCAACATATTTATGAACTCTTTCTTTTTGTGGTGGCTTTGTCTTTCTATTTGATTCAAGATAGATGAAATTTGTTAGGATTTGGATTAGTTTTGCATGGTATTTCATCTTTCTTATATTGTGAAATTCGACTTCCTACATATTTTCTTGAATCAACGTACATAGAAATGCAATTTTTACTAGACGTATTGCCTTATAACATATTAATTGTAATTAAAATACATTTTTCAAACTTTTTCTGTTAAAGATGAGTTTATCTAGTTTACAATTTAGTCTCAGAAATCAATTTCCGACTTATAACGAAATGTGTAGACTTTTTTTAGTTAACGTATATAAAATTCACATTTTAATGAACTCTTTTTGTTTTTATATTGGCTTTGCCTTTCTATTTGATTCAAGATATATGAAATTTGTTAGGATTTGGATTAGTTTTGCATGGTATTTAATCTTTCTTATATTCTAAAATTTGACTTCCTTCATATTTGCTTGAATCAACGTACATAGAAATGCAATTTTTACTAGACGTATTGCCTTATAACATATTAATTGTAATTACAATACATTTTTCAAACTTTTTCTGTTAAAAATGAGTTTATTTAGTTTACAATTTAGTCTCAGAAATCAATTTCCGACTTATAACGAAATGTGTAGACTTTTTTGAGTTAACGTATATAAAATTCAACATTTTAATGAACTCTTTCTTTTTATATTGGCTTTGTCTTTCTATTTGATTCAAGATAGATGAAATTTGTTAGGATTTAGATTAGTTTTGCATGGTATTTCATCTTTCTTATATTGTGAAATTTGACTTCCTTCATATTTTCTTGAATCAACGTACATTGAAATGCAATTTTTACTAGACGTATTGCCTTATAACATATTAATTGTAATTACAATACATTTTTCAAACTTTTTCTGTTAAAGATGATTTTATCTAGTTTACAATTTAGTCTCAAAAATCAATTTCCGACTTATAACGAAATGTTTAGACTTTTTTTGAGTTAAAGTATATAAAATTCAACATATTTATGAACTCTTTCTTTTTGTGGTGGCTTTGTCTTTCTATTTGATTCAAGATAGATGAAATTTGTTAGGATTTGGATTAGTTGTACATGGTCTTTCTTCCTTCTTCTATTGTGAATTTTGACTTCCTTCATATTTTCTTGAATCAACGTACATAGAAATGCAATTTTTACTAGACGTATTGCCTTAGAACATATTAATTGTAATTACAATACATTTTTCAAACTTTTTCTGTTAAATATGAGTTTATCTAGTTTACAATTTAGTCTCAGAAATCAATTCCCGACTTATAACGAAATGTGTAGACTTTTTTGAGTTAACGTATATAAAATTCAACATTTTAATGAACTCTTTCTTTTTATATAGGCTTTGTCTTTCTATTTGATTCAAGATAGATGAAATTTGTTAGGATTTGGATTAGTTTTGCATGGTATTTCATCTTTCTTATATTGTGAAATTTGACATCCTTCATATTTTCTTGAATCAACGTACATAGAAATGCAATTTTTACTAGACGTATTGCCTTATAACATTTTAATTGTAATTACAATACATTTTTCAAACTTTTTCTGTTAAAGATGAGTTTATCTAGTTTACAATTTAGTCTCAGAAATCAATTTCCGACTTGTAACGAAATGTGTAGACTTTTTTGAGTTAATGTATATAAAATTCAACATTTTTATGAACTCTTTCTTTTTGTGTTAGCTTTGTCTTTCTATTTGATTCAAGATAGATGAAATTTGTTAGGATTTGGATTAGTTCTGCATGGTCTTTCATCCTTCTTCTATTGTGAAATTTGACTTCCTTCATATTTTCTTGAATCAACGTACATAGAAAATGCAATTTTTACTAGACGTATTGCCTTAGAACATATTAATTGTAATTACTATAAATTTTTCAAACTTTTTCTGTTAAAGATGAGTTTATCGAGTTTACAATTTAGTCTCAGAAATCAATTTCCGACGTATAACGAAATGTGTAGACTTTTTTGAGTTAACGTATATAAAATTCAACATTTTAATGAACTCTTTCTTTTTATATTGGCTTTGTCTTTCTATTTGATTCAAGATAGATGAAATTTGTGAGGATTTAGATTAGTTTTGCATGGTATTTCATCTTTCTTATATTGTGAAATTTGACTTCCTTCATATTTTCTTGAATCAACGTACATAGAAATGCAATTTTTACTAGACGTATTGCCTTATAACATTTTAATTGTAATTACAATACATTTTTCAAACTTTTTCTGTTAAAGATGAGTTTATCTAGTTTACAATTTAGTCTCAGAAATCAATTTCCGACTTATAACGAAATGTGTAGACTTTTTTAGTTAACGTATATAAAATTCACATTTTAATGAACTCTTATTGTTTTTATATTGGCTTTGCCTTTCTATTTGATTCAAGATATATGAAATTTGTTAGGATTTGGATTAGTTTTCCATGGTATTTAATCTTTCTTATATTGTGAAATTTGACTTCCTTCATATTTGCTTGAATCAACGTACATAGAAATGCAATTTTTACTAGACGTATTGCCTTATAACATATTAATTGTAATTACAATACATTTTTCAAACTTTTTCTGTTAAAAATGAGTTTATTTAGTTTACAATTTAGTCTCAGAAATCAATTTCCGACTTATAACGAAATGTGTAGACTTTTTCGAGTTAACGTATATAAAATTCAACATTTTAATGAACTCTTTCTTTTTATATTGGCTTTGTCTTTCTATTTGATTCAAGATAGATGAAATTTGTTAGGATTTAGATTAGTTTTGCATGGTATTTCATCTTTCTTATATTGTGAAATTTGACTTCCTTCATATTTTCTTGAATCAACGTACATAGAAATGCAATTTTTACTAGACGTATTGCTTATAACATATTAATTGTAATTACAATACATTTTTCAAACTTTTTCTGTTAAAGATGAGTTTATCTAGTTTACAATTTAGTCTCAGAAATCAATTTCCGACTTATAACGAAATGTGTAGACTTTTTTTTGAGTTAAAGTATATAAAATTCAACATATTTATGAACTCTTTCTTTTTGTGGTGGCTTTGTCTTTCTATTTGATTCAAGATAGATGAAATTTGTTAGGATTTGGATTAGTTGTGCATGGTCTTTCATCCTTCTTCTATTGTGAATTTTGACTTCCTTCATATTTTCTTGAATCAACGTACATAGAAATGCAATTTTTACTAGACGTATTGCCTTAGAACATATTAATTGTATTACAATACATTTTTTTAACTTTTTTTGTTAAATATGAGTTTATCTAGTTTACAATTTAGTCTCAGAAATCAATTTCCGACTTATAACGAAATGTGTAGACTTTTTTGAGTTAACGTATATAAAATTCAACATATTTATGAACTCTTTCTTTTTGTGGTGGCTTTGTCTTTCTATTTGATTCAAGATAGATGAAATTTGTTAGGATTTGGATTAGTTGTGCATGGTCTTTCATCCTTCTTCTATTGTGAATTTTGACTTCCTTCATATTTTCTTGAATCAACGTACATAGAAATGCAATTTTTACTAGACATATTGCCTTAGAACATATTAATTGTAATTACAATACTTTTTTCAAACTTTTTGTGTTAAATATGAGTTTATCTAGTTTACAATTTAGTCTCAGAAATCAATTTCCGACTTATAACGAAATGTGTAGACTTTTTTGAGTTAACGTATATAAAATTCAACATTTTAATGAACTCTTTCTTTTTATATTGGCTTTGCCTTTCTATTTGATTCAAGATAGATGAAATTTGTTAGGGTTTGGATTAGTTGTGCATGGTCTTTCATCCTTCTTCTATTGTGAATTTTGACTTCCTTCATATTTTCTTGAATCAACGTACATAGAAATGCAATTTTTACTAGACGTATTGCCTTAGAACATATTAATTGCAATTACAATACATTTATCAAACTTTTTCTGTTAAAGATGAGTTTATCTAGTTTACAATTTAGTCTCAGAAATCAATTTCTGACTTATAACGAAATGTGTAGACTTTTTTGAGTTAACGTATATAAAATTCAACATATTTATGAACACTTTCTTTTTGTGGTGGCTTTGTCTTTCTATTTGATTCAAGATAGATGAAATTTGTTAGGGTTTGGATTAGTTGTGCATGGTCTTTCATCCTTCTTCTATTGTGAATTTTTACTTCCTTCATATTTTCTTGAATCAACGTACATAGAAATGCAATTTTTACTAGACGTATTGCCTTAGAACATATTAATTGCAATTACAATACATTTATCAAACTTTTTCTGTTAAATATGATTTTATCTAGTATACAATTTAGTCTCAGAAATCAATTTCCGACTTATAACGAAATGTGTAGACTTTTTTGAGTTAACGTATATAAAATTCAACATATTTATGAACACTTTCTTTTTGTGGTGGCTTTGTCTTTCTATTTTATTCAAGATAGATGATATTTGTTAGTGTTTGGATTAGTTGTGCATGGTCTTTCATCCTTCTTCTATTGTGAATTTTGACTTCCTTCATATTTTCTTGAATCAACGTACATAGAAATGCAATTTTTACTAGACGTATTGCCTTAGAACATATTAATTGCAATTACAATACATTTTTCAAACTTTTTCTGTTAAATATGAGTTTATCTAGTATACAATTTAGTCTCAGAAATCAATTTCCGACTTATAACGAAATGTGTAGACTTTTTTGAGTTAACGTATCTAAAATTCAACATATTTATGAACTCTTTCTATTTGTGGTGGCTTTGTCTTTCTATTTGATTCAAGATAGATGAAATTTGTTAGGATTTGGATTAGTTGTGCATGGTCTTTCATCCTTCTTCTATTGTGAATTTTGACTTCCTTCATATTTTCTTGAATCAACGTACATAGAAATGCAATTTTTACTAGACATATTGCCTTAGAACATATTAATTGTAATTACAATACTTTTTTCAAACTTTTTCTGTTAAATATGAGTTTATCTAGTTTACAATTTAGTCTCAGAAATCAATTTCGGACTTATAACGAAATGTGTAGACTTTTTTGAGTTAACGTATATAAAATTCAACATTTTAATGAACTCTTTCTTTTTATATTGGCTTTGCCTTTCTATTTGATTCAAGATATATGAAATTTGTTAGGATTTGGATTAGTTTTGCATGGTATTTAATCTTTCTTATATTGTGAAATTTGACTTCCTTCATATTTGCTTAAATCAACGTACATAGAAATTCAATTTTTACTAGACGTATTGCCTTAGAACATATTTATTGTAATTACAATACATTTATCAAACTTTTTCTGTTAAAGATGAGTTTATCTAGTTTACAATTTAGTCTCAGAAATCAATTTCCGACTTATAACGAAATGTGTAGACTTTTTTGAGTTAACGTATATAAAATTCAACATATTTATGAACACTTTCTTTTTGTGGTGGCTTTGTCTTTCTATTTGATTCAAGATAGATGAAATTTGTTAGGGTTTGGATTAGTTGTGCATGGTCTTTCATCCTTCTTCTATTGTGAATTTTTACTTCCTTCATATTTTCTTGAATCAACGTACATAGAAATGCAATTTTTACTAGACGTATTGCCTTAGAACATATTAATTGCAATTACAATACATTTTTCAAACTTTTTCTGTTAAATATGAGTTTATCTAGTATACAATTTAGTCTCAGAAATCAATTTCCGACTTATAACGAAATGTGTAGACTTTTTTGAGTTAACGTATATAATATTCAACATTTTTATGAACTCTTTCTTTTTGTGTTAGCTTTGTCTTTCTATTTGATTCAAGATAGATGAAATTTGTTAGGATTTGGATTAGTTCTGCATGGTCTTTCATCCTTCTTCTATTATGAAATTTGACTTCCTTCATATTTTCTTGAATCAAAGTACATAGAAATGCAATTTTTACTAGACATATTGCCTTATAACATATTAATTGTAATTACAATACATTTTTCAAACTTTTTCTGTTAAAGATGAGTTTATTTAGTTTACAATTTAGTCTCAGAAATCAATTTCCGACTTATAACGAAATGTGTAGACTTTTTTGAGTTAACGTATATAAAATTCAACATATTTATGAACTCTTTCTTTTTGTGGTGGCTTTGTCTTTCTATTTGATTCAAGATAGATGAAATTTGGTAGGATTTGGATTAGTTGTGCATGGTCTTTCATCCTTCTTCTATTGTGAATTTTGACTTCCTTCATATTTTCTTGAATCAACGTACATAGAAATGAAATTTTTACTAGACATATTGCCTTAGAACATATTAATTGTAATTACAATACATTTTTCAACCTTTTTCTGTTAAAGATGAGTTTATCTAGTTTACAATTTAGTCTCAGAAATCAATTTCCGACTTATAACGAAATGTGTAGACTTTTTTGAGTTAACGTATATAAAATTCGACATATTTATGAACTCTTTATTTTTGTGGTGGCTTTGTCTTTCTATTTGATTCAAGATAGATGAAATTTGGTAGGATTTGGATTAGTTGTGCATGGTTTTTCATCCTTCTTCTATTGTGAATTTTGACTTCCTTCATATTTTCTTGAATCAACATACATAGAAATGCAATTTTTACTAGACATATTGCCTTAGAACATATTAATTGTAATTACAATACATTTTTCAAACTTTTTGTGTTAAATATGAGTTTATCTAGTTTACAATTTAGTCTCAGAAATCAATTTCCGACTTATAACGAAATGTGTAGACTTTTTTGAGTTAACGTATATAAAATTCAACATTTTTATGAACTCTTTCTTTTTGTGTTAGCTTTGTCTTTCTATTTGATTCAAGATAGATGAAATTTGTTAGGATTTGGATTAGTTCTGCATGGTCTTTCATCCTTCTTCTATTGTGAATTTTTACTTCCTTCATATTTTCTTGAATCAACGTACATAGAAATGCAATTTTTACTAGACATATTGCCTTATAACATATTAATTGTAATTACAATACATTTTTCAAACTTTTTCTGTTAAATATGAGTTTATCTAGTTTACAATTTAGTCTCAGAAATCAATTTCCGACTTATAACGAAATGTGTAGACTTTTTTGAGTTAACGTATATAAAATTCAACATTTTAATGAACTCTTTCTTTTTATATAGGCTTTGTCTTTCTATTTGATTCAATAGATGAAATTTGTTAGGATTTGGATTAGTTTTGCATGGTATTTCATCTTTCTTATATTGTGAAATTTGACATCCTTCATATTTTCTTGAATCAACGTACATAGAAATGCAATTTTTACTAGACGTATTGCCTTATAACATTTTAATTGTAATTACAATACATTTTTCAAACTTTTTCTGTTAAAGATGAGTTTATCTAGTTTACAATTTAGTCTCAGAAATCAATTTCCGACTTGTAACGAAATGTGTAGACTTTTTTGAGTTAATGTATATAAAATTCAACATTTTTATGAACTCTTTCTTTTTGTGTTAGCTTTGTCTTTCTATTTGATTCAAGATAGATGAAATTTGTTAGGATTTGGATTAGTTCTGCATGGTCTTTCATCCTTCTTCTATTGTGAAATTTGACTTCCTTCATATTTTCTTGAATCAACGTACATAGAAAATGCAATTTTTACTAGACGTATTGCCTTAGAACATATTAATTGTAATTACTATAAATTTTTCAAACTTTTTCTGTTAAAGATGAGTTTATCGAGTTTACAATTTAGTCTCAGAAATCAATTTCCGACGTATAACGAAATGTGTAGACTTTTTTGAGTTAACGTATATAAAATTCAACATTTTAATGAACTCTTTCTTTTTATATTGGCTTTGTCTTTCTATTTGATTCAAGATAGATGAAATTTGTTAGGATTTAGATTAGTTTTGCATGGTATTTCATCTTTCTTATATTGTGAAATTTGACTTCCTTCATATTTTCTTGAATCAACGTACATAGAAATGCAATTTTTACTAGACGTATTGCCTTATAACATTTTAATTGTAATTACAATACATTTTTCAAACTTTTTCTGTTAAAGATGAGTTTATCTAGTTTACAATTTAGTCTCAGAAATCAATTTCCGACTTATAACGAAATGTGTAGACTTTTTTAGTTAACGTATATAAAATTCACATTTTAATGAACTCTTATTGTTTTTATATTGGCTTTGCCTTTCTATTTGATTCAAGATATATGAAATTTGTTAGGATTTGGATTAGTTTTCCATGGTATTTAATCTTTCTTATATTGTGAAATTTGACTTCCTTCATATTTGCTTGAATCAACGTACATAGAAATGCAATTTTTACTAGACGTATTGCCTTATAACATATTAATTGTAATTACAATACATTTTTCAAACTTTTTCTGTTAAAAATGAGTTTATTTAGTTTACAATTTAGTCTCAGAAATCAATTTCCGACTTATAACGAAATGTGTAGACTTTTTCGAGTTAACGTATATAAAATTCAACATTTTAATGAACTCTTTCTTTTTATATTGGCTTTGTCTTTCTATTTGATTCAAGATAGATGAAATTTGTTAGGATTTAGATTAGTTTTGCATGGTATTTCATCTTTCTTATATTGTGAAATTTGACTTCCTTCATATTTTCTTGAATCAACGTACATAGAAATGCAATTTTTACTAGACGTATTGCTTATAACATATTAATTGTAATTACAATACATTTTTCAAACTTTTTCTGTTAAAGATGAGTTTATCTAGTTTACAATTTAGTCTCAGAAATCAATTTCCGACTTATAACGAAATGTGTAGACTTTTTTTTGAGTTAAAGTATATAAAATTCAACATATTTATGAACTCTTTCTTTTTGTGGTGGCTTTGTCTTTCTATTTGATTCAAGATAGATGAAATTTGTTAGGATTTGGATTAGTTGTGCATGGTCTTTCATCCTTCTTCTATTGTGAATTTTGACTTCCTTCATATTTTCTTGAATCAACGTACATAGAAATGCAATTTTTACTAGACGTATTGCCTTAGAACATATTAATTGTATTACAATACATTTTTTTAACTTTTTTTGTTAAATATGAGTTTATCTAGTTTACAATTTAGTCTCAGAAATCAATTTCCGACTTATAACGAAATGTGTAGACTTTTTTGAGTTAACGTATATAAAATTCAACATATTTATGAACTCTTTCTTTTTGTGGTGGCTTTGTCTTTCTATTTGATTCAAGATAGATGAAATTTGTTAGGATTTGGATTAGTTGTGCATGGTCTTTCATCCTTCTTCTATTGTGAATTTTGACTTCCTTCATATTTTCTTGAATCAACGTACATAGAAATGCAATTTTTACTAGACATATTGCCTTAGAACATATTAATTGTAATTACAATACTTTTTTCAAACTTTTTGTGTTAAATATGAGTTTATCTAGTTTACAATTTAGTCTCAGAAATCAATTTCCGACTTATAACGAAATGTGTAGACTTTTTTGAGTTAACGTATATAAAATTCAACATTTTAATGAACTCTTTCTTTTTATATTGGCTTTGCCTTTCTATTTGATTCAAGATAGATGAAATTTGTTAGGGTTTGGATTAGTTGTGCATGGTCTTTCATCCTTCTTCTATTGTGAATTTTGACTTCCTTCATATTTTCTTGAATCAACGTACATAGAAATGCAATTTTTACTAGACGTATTGCCTTAGAACATATTAATTGCAATTACAATACATTTATCAAACTTTTTCTGTTAAAGATGAGTTTATCTAGTTTACAATTTAGTCTCAGAAATCAATTTCCGACTTATAACGAAATGTGTAGACTTTTTTGAGTTAACGTATACAAAATTCAACATATTTATGAACACTTTCTTTTTGTGGTGGCTTTGTCTTTCTATTTGATTCAAGATAGATGAAATTTGTTAGGGTTTGGATTAGTTGTGCATGGTCTTTCATCCTTCTTCTATTGTGAATTTTTACTTCCTTCATATTTTCTTGAATCAACGTACATAGAAATGCAATTTTTACTAGACGTATTGCCTTAGAACATATTAATTGCAATTACAATACATTTATCAAACTTTTTCTGTTAAATATGAGTTCATCTAGTATACAATTTAGTCTCAGAAATCAATTTCCGACTTATAACGAAATGTGTAGACTTTTTTGAGTTAACGTATATAAAATTCAACATTTTAATGAACTCTTTCTTTTTATATAGGCTTTGTCTTTTTCTGTTAAATATGAGTTCATCTAGTATACAATTTAGTCTCAGAAATCAATTTCCGACTTATAACGAAATGTGTAGACTTTTTTGAGTTAACGTATATAAAATTCAACATTTTAATGAACTCTTTCTTTTTATATAGGCTTTGTCTTTCTATTTGATTCAAGATAGATGAAATTTGTTAGGGTTTGGATTAGTTGTGCATGGTCTTTCATCCTTCTTCTATTGTGAATTTTTACTTCCTTCATATTTTCTTGAATCAACGTACATAGAAAATGCAATTTTTACTAGACGTATTGCCTTAGAACATATTAATTGCAATTACAATACATTTATCAAACTTTTTCTGTTAAATATGAGTTCATCTAGTATACAATTTAGTCTCAGAAATCAATTTCCGACTTATAACGAAATGTGTAGACTTTTTTGAGTTAACGTATATAAAATTCAACATTTTAATGAACTCTTTCTTTTTATATAGGCTTTGTCTTTCTATTTGATTCAAGATAGATGAAATTTGTTAGGATTTGGATTAGTTCTGCATGGTCTTTCATCCTTCTTCTATTGTGAAATTTGACATCCTTCATATTTTCTTGAATCAACGTACATAGAAAATGCAATTTTTACTAGACGTATTGCCTTAGAACATATTAATTGTAATTACAATAAATTTTTCAAACTTTTTCTGTTAAAGATGAGTTTATCGAGTTTACAATTTAGTCTCAGAAATCAATTTCCGACGTATAACGAAATGTGTAGACTTTTTTCTTGAATCAACGTACATAGAAATGCAATTTTTACTAGACGTATTGCCTTATAACATTTTAATTGTAATTACAATACATTTTTCAAACTTTTTCTGTTAAAGATGAGTTTATCTATTTTACAATTTAGTCTCAGAAATCAATTTCCGACTTATAACGAAATGTGTAGACTTTTTTTAGTTAACGTATATAAAATTCACATTTTAATGAACTCTTATTGTTTTTATATTGGCTTTGCCTTTCTATTTGATTCAAGATTTATGAAATTTGTTAGGATTTGGATTAGTTTTCCATGGTATTTAATCTTTCTTATATTGTGAAATTTGACTTCCTTCATATTTGCTTGAATCAACGTACATAGAAATGCAATTTTTACTAGACGTATTGCCTTATAACATATTAATTGTAATTACAATACATTTTTCAAACTTTTTCTGTTAAAAATGAGTTTATTTAGTTTACAATTTAGTCTCAGAAATCAATTTCCGACTTATAACGAAATGTGTAGACTTTTTCGAGTTAACGTATATAAAATTCAACATTTTAATGAACTCTTTCTTTTTATATTGGCTTTGTCTTTCTATTTGATTCAAGATAGATGAAATTTGTTAGGATTTAGATTAGTTTTGCATGGTATTTCATCTTTCTTATATTGTGAAATTTGACTTCCTTCATATTTTCTTGAATCAACGTACATAGAAATGCAATTTTTACTAGAC
>NW_020621381.1:184682-205324 GCF_003573695.1 Papaver somniferum | reverse complement strand
TGCATGGTCTTTCATCTTTCTTCTATTGTGAAATTTTACTTCCTTCATATTTTCTTGAATCAAAGTACATAGAAATGCAATTTTTACTAGACATATTGCCTTATAACATATTAATTGTAATTACAATACATTTCTCAAACTTTTTCTGTTAAAGATGAATTTATCTAGTTTACAATTTAGTCTAAGAAATCAATTTCCGACTTATAACGAAATGTGTAGACTTTTTTGAGTTAACGTATATAAAATTCAACATTTTTATGAACTCTTTCTTTTTGTGGTGGCTTTGTCTTTATATTTGATTCAAGATAGATGAAATTTGTTAGGATTTGGATTAGTTGTGCATGGTCTTTCATCCTTCTTCTATTGTGAATTTTGACTTCCTTCATATTTTCTTGAATCAACATACATAGAAATGCAATTTTTACCAGACGTATTGCCTTAGAACATATTAATTGCAACTACAATACATTTTTCAAACTTTTTGTGTTAAATATGAGTTTATCTAGTTTACAATTTAGTCTCAGAAATCAATTTCCGACTTATAACGAAATGTGTAGACTTTTTTGAGTTAACGTATATAAAATTCAACATTTTAATGAACTCTTTCTTTTTATATTGGCTTTGTCTTTCTATTTGATTCAAGATAGATTAAATTTGTTAGGATTTGGATTAGTTTTGCATGGTCTTTCATCTTTCTTCTATTGTGAAATTTGACTTCCTTCATATTTTCTTGAATCAAAGTACATAGAAATGAAATTTTTATTAGACATATTGCCTCATAACATATTAATTGTAATTACAATACATTTTTCAAACTTTTTCTGTTAAAGATGAGTTTATCTAGTTTACAATTTAGTCTCAGAAATCAATTTCCGACTTATAACGAAATGTGTAGACTTTTTTGAGTTAACGTATATAAAATTCGACATATTTATGAACTCTTTATTTTTGTGGTGGCTTTGTCTTTCTATTTGATTCAAGATAGATGAAATTTGGTAGGATTTGGATTAGTTGTGCATGGTCTTTCATCCTTCTTCTATTGTGAATTTTGACTTCCTTCATATTTTCTTGAATCAACATACATAGAAATGCAATTTTTACTAGACATATTGCCTTAGAACATATTAATTGTAATTAAAATACATTTTTCAAACTTTTTGTGTTAAATATGAGTTTATCTAGTTTACAATTTAGTCTCAGAAATCAATTTCCGACTTATAACGAAATGTGTAGACTTTTTTGAGTTAACGTATATAAAATTCAACATTTTAATGAACTCTTTCTTTTTATATTGGCTTTGTCTTTCTATTTGATTCAAGATAGATGAAATTTGTTAGGATTTGGATTAGTTTTGCATGGTATTTCATCTTTCATATATTGTGAAATTTGACTTCCTTCATATTTTCTTGAATCAACGTACATAGAAATGCAATTTTTACTAGACGTATTGCCTTATAAAATATTAATTGTAATTACAATACATTTTTCAAACTTTTTATGTTAAAGATGAGTTTATCTAGTTTACAATTTAATTTCAGAAATCAATTTCCGACTTATAACGAAATGTGTAGACTTTTTTGAGTTAACGTATATAAAATTCAACATTTTAATGAACTCTTTCTTTTTATATTGCCTTTGTCTTTCTATTTGATTCAAGATAGATGAAATTTGTTAGGATTTGGATTAGTTTTGCATGGTATTTCATCTTTCTTATATTGTGAAATTTGACTTCCTTCATATTTTCTTGAATCAAAGTACATAGAAATGCAATTTTTACTAGACGTATTGCCTTATAACATATTAATTTTAATTACAATACATTTTTCAAACTTTTTCTGTTAAAGATGAGTTTATCTAATTTACAATTTAGTCTCAGAAATCAATTTCCGACTTATAACGAAATGTGTAGACTTTTTTGAGTTAACGTATATAAAATTCAACATTTTTATGAACTCTTTCTTTTTGTGTTAGCTTTGTCTTTCTATTTGATTCAAGATAGATGAAATTTGTTAGGATTTGGATTAGTTCTGCATGGTCTTTCATCCTTCTTCTATTGTGAAATTTGACTTCCTTCATATTTTCTTGAATCAAAGTACATAGAAATGTAATTTTTACTAGACATATTGCCTTATAACATATTAATTGTAATTACAATACATTTTTCAAACTTTTTCTGTTAAAGATGAGTTTATCTAGTTTACAATTTAGTCTCAGAAATCAATTTCCGACTTATAACGAAATGTGTAGACTTTTTTGAGTTAACGTATATAAAATTCAACATATTTATGAACTCTTTCTTTTTGTGGTGGCTTTGTCTTTCTATTTGATTCAAGATAGATGAAATTTGGTAGGATTTGGATTAGTTGTGCATGGTCTTTCATCCTTCTTCTATTGTGAATTTTGACTTCCTTCATATTTTCTTGAATCAACGTACATAGAAATGAAATTTTTACTAGACATATTGCCTTAGAATATATTAATTGTAATTACAATACATTTTTCAAACTTTTTCTGTTAAAGATGAGTTTATCTAGTTTACAATTTAGTCTCAGAAATCAATTTCCGACTTATAACGAAATGTGTAGACTTTTTTGAGTTAACGTATATAAAATTCGACATATTTATGAACTCTTTATTTTTGTGGTGGCTTTGTCTTTCTATTTGATTCAAGATAGATGAAATTTGGTAGGATTTGGATTAGTTGTGCATGGTTTTTCATCCTTCTTCTATTGTGAATTTTGACTTCCTTCATATTTTCTTGAATCAACATACATAGAAATGCAATTTTTACTAGACATATTGCCTTAGAACATATTAATTGTAATTACAATACATTTTTCAAACTTTTTGTGTTAAATATGAGTTTATCTAGTTTACAATTTAGTCTCAGAAATCAATTTCCGACTTATAACGAAATGTGTAGACTTTTTTGAGTTAACGTATATAAAATTCAACATTTTAATGAACTCTTTCTTTTTATATTGGATTTGTCTTTCTATTTGATTCAAGATAGATGAAATTTGTTAGGATTTGGATTAGTTTTGCATGGTCTTTCATCTTTCTTATATTTTGAAATTTGACTTCCTTCATATTTTCTTGAATCAAAGTACATAGAAATGCAATTTTTACAAGACGTATTGCCTTATAACATATTAATTTTAATTACAATACATTTTTCAAACTTTTTCTGTTAAAGATGAGTTTATCTAGTTTACAATTTAGTCTCAGAAATCAATTTCCTACTTATAACGAAATGTGTAGACTTTTTTGAGTTAACGTATATAAAATTCAACATTTTTATGAACTCTTTCTTTTTGTGTTGGCTTTGAATTTCTATTTGATTCAAGATAGATGAAATTTGTTAGGATTTGGGTTACTTCTGCATGGTCTTTCATCCTTCTTCTGTTGTGAAATTTGACTTCCTTCATATTTTCTTGAATCAACGTACATATAAATGCAATTTTTAGTAGACTTAATGCCTTAGAACATATTATTTGTTATTACAATACATTTTTCAAACTTTTTCAGTTAAAGAAGAGTTTATCTAGTTTACAATTTAGTCCCAGAAATCAATTTCCGACTTATAACGAAGTGTGTAGGCTTTTTTGAGTTAACGTATATTAAATTCAACATTTTTATTAACTCTTTCTTTTTGTGTTGGCTTTGTCTTTCTATTTGATTCAACATAGATGAAGTTTGTTAGGATTTGGATTAGTTCTGCATGGTCTTTTATCCTTTTTCTATTGTGAAATTTGACTTCCTTCATATTTTCTTGAATCAACGTACATAGAAATGCAATTTTTACTAGACGTATTGCCTTAGAACATATTAATTGTAATTACAATACATTTTTCAAACTTTTTCTGTTAAAGATGAGTTTATCTAGTTTACAATTTAGTCTCAGAAATCAATTTCCGACTTATAACGAAATGTGTAGACTTTTTTGAGTTAACGTATATAAAGTTCAACATATTTATGAACTCTTTATTTTTGTATTGGCTTTGTCTTTCTATCTGATTCAAGATAGATGAAATTGGTTAGGATTTGGATTAATTCTGCTTGGTCTTTCAACCTTCTTCTATTGTGAAATTTGACTTCCTTCGTATTTTCTTGAATCAACGTACATAGAAATGCAATTTTTAGTAGACGTAATGCCTTAGAACATATTATTTGTGATTACAATACATTTTTCAAACTTTTTCAGTGAAAGATGAGTTTATCTAGTTTACAATTTAGTCTCTGAAATTCCGACTTATAACGAAGTGTGTAGACTTTTTTGAGTTAACGTATATTAAATTCAACATTATTATGAACTCTTTCTTTTTGTGTTGGCTTTGTCTTTCTATTTGATTCAAGATAGATGAAATTTGTTAGGATTTGGATTAGTTTTGCATGGTCTTTCATCCTTTTCTATTGTGAAATTTGACTTCCTTCATATTTTCTTGAATCAACGTACATAGAAATGCAATTTTTACAAGACGTATTGCCTTAGAACATATTAATTTTAATTACAATACATTTTTCAAACTTTTTCTGTTAAAGATGAGTTTATCTAATTTACAATTTAGTCTCAGAAATTAATTTCCGACTTATAACGAAATGTGTAGACTTTTTTGAGTTAACGTATATAAAATTCAACATTTTTATGAACTCTTTCTTTTTGTGTTAGCTTTGTCTTTCTATTTGATTCAAGATAGATGAAATTTGTTAGGATTTGGATTAGTTGTGCATGGTCTTTCATCCTTCTTCTATTGTGAAATTTGACTTCCTTCATATTTTCTTGAATCAACATACATAGAAATGCAATTTTTACTAGACATATTGCCTTAGAACATATTAATTGTAATTACAATACATTTTTCAAACTTTTTGTGTTAAATATGAGTTTATCTAGTTTACAATTTAGTCTCAGAAATCAATTTCCGACTTATAACGAAATGTGTAGACTTTTTTGAGTTAACGTATATAAAATTCAACATTTTTATGAACTCTTTCTTTTTGTGGTGGCTTTGTCTTTCTATTTGATTCAAGATAGATGAAATTTGTTAGGATTTGGATTAGTTGTGCATGGTCTTTCGTCCTTCTTCTATTGTGAATTTTGACTTCCTTCATATTTTCTTGAATCAACGTACATAGAAATGCAATTTTTACCAGACGTATTGCCTTAGAACATATTAATTGCAATTACAATACATTTTTCAAACTTTTTGTGTTAAATATGAGTTTATCTAGTTTACAATTTAGTCTCAGAAATCAATTTCCGACTTATAACGAAATGTGTAGACTTTTTTGAGTTAACGTATATAAAATTCAACATTTTAATGAACTCTTTCTTTTTATATTGGCTTTGTCTTTCTATTTGATTCAAGATAGATGAAATTTGTTAGGATTTGGATTAGTTCTGCAAGGTCTTTCATCTTTCTTCTATTGTGAAATTTGACTTCCTTCATATTTTCTTGAACCAACGTACATAGAAATGCAATTTTTACTAGACGTATTGCCTTAGACCATATTAATTGTAATTACAATACATTTTTCAAACTTTTTCTATTAAAGATGAGTTTATCTAGTTTACAATTTAGTCTCAGAAATCAATTTCCGACTTATAACGAAGTGTGTAGACTTTTTCGAGTTAACGTATATAAAATTCAACATTTTATGAACTCTTTTTTTTGTGTTAACTTTGTCTTTCTATTTGATTCAAGATAGATGAAATTTGTTAGGATTTGGATTAGTTCTGCATGGTCTTACATCCTTCTTCTATTGTGAAATTTGACTTCCTTCATATTTTCTTGAATCAACGTACATAGAAATGCAATTTTTACTTGCGTATTGCCTTAGAACACATTAGTTGTAATTACAATACATTTGTCAAACTTTTTCTGTTAAAGATGAGTTTATCTAGTTTACAATTTAGTCTCGGAAATCAATTTCCGACTTATAACGAAATGTGTAGACTTTTTTGAGTTAACGTATATAAAATTCAACATTTTTATGAACTCTTTCTTTTTGTGTTGGCTTTATCTTTCTAATTGTTTCAAGATACATGAAATTTGTTAGGATTTGGATTAGTTCTGCATGATCTTTCATCCTTCTTCTTTTGTGAAATTCTGCTTTCTTCATATTTTCTTGAATCAACGTACATAGAAATGAAATTTTTACTAGACGTATTGCCTTAGAACCTATTAATTGTAATTCCATTATATTTTTCAAACTTTTTTTTGTTAAAGATGAGTTTATCTAGTTTACAATTTAGTCTCGGAAATCAATTTCTGACTTTTAACGAAATGTGTACACTTTTTTGAGTTAACGTATAAAAAATTCAATATTTATATGAACTCTGTATTTTTGTATTGGCTTTGTCTTTCTTTTTGATTCACGATAGGTGAAATTTGTTAGGATTTGGATTAGTTTTGCATGATCTTTCATCCTTCTTCTATTGTGAAATTCTGCTTCCTTCATATTTTCTTGAATCAACGTACATAAAAATGAAATTTTTACTAGACGTATTGCCTTAGAACATATTAATTGTAATTACAATACATTTTTCAAACTTTTTCTGTTTAATTTGAGTTTATCTACTTTACAATTTAGTCTCAGAAATCAATTTCCGACTTATAACGAAGAGTGTAGATTTTTTTGAGTTAAGGTATATTAAATTCAACATTTCTATGAACTCTTTGTTTTTGTGTTGGCTTTGTCTTTCTATTTAATTCAAGATAGATGAAATTTGTTAGGATTTGAATTAGTTCTGGATGGTCTTTCATCCTTCTTCTATTGTGATATTTGACTTCCTTCATACTTTCTTGAATCAACGTACATAGAAATGCAATTTTAACAAGATGTATTGCCTTAGAACATATTAATTGTAATTCCAATATATTTTTCAAACTTTTTTTTGTTAAAGATGAGTTTATCTAGTTTACAATTTAGTCTCGGAAATCAATTTCTGACTTTTAACGAAATGTGTACACTTTTTTGAGTTAACGTATAAAAAATTCAATATTTTTATGAACTCAGTATTTTTGTATTGGCTTTGTCTTTCTTTTTGATTCAAGATAGGTGAAATTTGTTAGGATTTGGATTAGTTCTGCATGATGTTTCATCCTTCTTCTATTGTGATATTCTGCTTCCTTCATATTTTCTTGAATCAACGTACATAGAAATGAAATTTTTACTAGACGTATTGGCTTAGAACATATTAATTGTAATTACAATACATTTTCCAAACTTTTTCTGTTAAATTTGAGTTTATCTACTTTACAATTTAGTCTCAGAAATCAATTTTCGACTTATAACGAAATGTGTAGGCTTTTTCGAGTTAACGTATATAAAATTCAACATTTTTATGAACTCTTTCTTTTTGTGTTAACTTTGTCTTTCTATTTGATTCAAGATAGATGAAATTTGTTAGGATTTGGATTAGTTCTGCATGGTCTTTCATCCTTCTTCTATTGTGAAATTTGACTTCCTTCATATTTTTTGAATCAACTTACATAGAAATGCAATTTTTACTTGTGTATTGCCTTAGAACACATTAATTGTAATTACAATACATTTTTCAAACTTTTTCTGTTAAAGATGAGTTTATCTAGTTTACAATTTAGTCTAAGAAATCAATTTCCGACTTATAACGAAATGTGTAGACTTTTTTTAGTTAAGGTATATAAAATTCAGCATTTTAATGAACTCTTTCCTTTTATATTGGCTTTGTGTTTCTATTTGATTCAAGATAGATGAAATTCGTTAGAATTTGGATTAGTTCTGCAAGGTCTTTCATCTTTCTTCTATTGTGAAATTTGACTTCCTCCATATTTTCTTGAATCAACGTACATAGAAATGCAATTTTTACTAGACGTATTGCCTTAGACCATATTAATTGTAATTACAATACATTTTTCAAACTTTTTCTATTAAAGATGAGTTTATCTAGTTCATAATTTAGTCTCAGAAATCAATTTCCGATTTATAACGAAGTGTGTAGACTTTTTCGAGTTAACGAATATAAAATTCAACATTTTTATGAACTCTTTCTTTTTGTGTTAACTTTGTCTTTCTATTTGTTTCAAGATAGATGAAATTTGTTAGGATTTGGATTAGTTCTGCATGGTCTTTCATCCTTCTTCTATTGTGAAATTTGACTAACTTCATATTTTCTTGAATCAACGTACATAGAAATGAAATTTTTTACTAGACGTATTGCCTTAGAACATATTAATTGTAATTCCAATATATTTTTAAAACTTTTTTTGTTAAAGATGAGTTTATCTAGTTTACAATTTAGTCTCGGAAATCAATTTCTGACTTTTATCTAAATGTGTACACTTTTTTGAGTTAACGTATAAAAAATTCAATATTTTTATGAACTCTGTATTTTTGTATTGGCTTTGTCTTTCTTTTTGATTCAAGATAGGTGAAATTTGTTAGGATTTGGATTAGTTCTGCATGATCTTTCATCCTTCTTCTATGGTGAAATTCTGCTTCCTTCATATTTTCTTGAATCAACGTACATAGAAATGAAATTTTTACTAGACGTATTGCCTTAGAACATATTAATTGTAATTACAATACATTTTTCAAACTTTTTCTGTTAAATTTGAGTTTATATACTTTACAATTTAGTCTCAGAAATCAATTTCCGACTTATATCGAAATGTGTAGACTTTTTTGAGTTAACGTATATATATTCAACATATTTATGAACTCTTTCTTTTTGTGGTGGCTTTGTCTTTCTATTTGATTCAAGATAGATGAAACTTGTTAGGATTTTCATTAGTTCTGGATGGTCTTTCATCCTTCTTCTATTGTGAATTTTGACTTCCTTCATATTTTCTTGAATCAACGTACATAGAAATGCAATTTTTACTAGACGTATTGCCTTAGAACATATTAATTGTAATTATAATACATTTTTCAAACTTTTTCTGTTAAAGATGAGTTTATCTAGTTTACAATTTAGTCTCAGAAATCAATTTCTGACTTATAACGAAATGTGTAGACTTTTTTGAGTTAACGTATATAAAATTCAGCATTTTAATGAACTCTTTCTTATTATATTGGCTTTGTCTTTCTATTTGATTCAAGATAGATGAAATTCGTTAGGATTTGGATTAGTTCTGCAAGGTCTTTCATCTTTCTTCTATTGTGAAATTTTACTTCCTTCATATTTTCTTGAATCAACGTACACAAAAATGCAATTTTTACTAGACGTATTGCCTTAGACCATATTAATTGTAATTACAATATATTTTTCAAACTTTTTCTATTAAAGATGAGTTTATCTAGTTTACAATTTAGTCTCAGAAATCAATTTCTGACTTATAACGAAATGTGTAGACTTTTTTGAGTTAACGTATATAAAATTCAGCATTTTAATGAACTCTTTCTTATTATATTGGCTTTGTCTTTCTATTTGATTCAAGATAGATGAAATTTGTTAGGATTTGGATTAGTTCTACATGGTCTTTCATCCTTCTTCTATTGTGAAATTTGACTAACTTCATATTTTCTTGAATCAACGTACATAGAAATGAAATTTTTACTAGACGTATTTCCTTAGAACATATTAATTGTAATTCCAATATATTTTTCAAACTTTTTTTTGTTAAAGATGAGTTTATCTAGTTTACAATTTGGTCTCGGAAATCAATTTCTGACTTTTAACTAAATGTGTACACTTTTTTGAGTTAACGTATAAAAAATTCAATATTTTTATGAACTCTGTATTTTTGTATTGGCTTTGTCTTTCTTTTTGATTCAAGATAGGTGAAATTTGGTAGGATTTGGATTAGTTCTGCATGATCTTTCATCCTTCTTCTATTGTGAAATTCTGCTTCCTTCATATTTTCTTGAATCAACGTACATAGAAATGAAATTTTACTAGACGTATTGCCTTAGAACATATTAATTATAATTCCAATATATTTTTAAAACTTTTTTTTGTTAAAGATGAGTTTATCTAGTTTACAATTTAGTCTCGGAAATCAATTTCTGACTTTTATCTAAATGTGTACACTTTTTTGAGTTAACGTATAAAAAATTCAATATTTTTATGAACTCTGTATTTTTGTATTGGCTTTGTCTTTCTTTTTGATTCAAGATAGGTGAAATTTGGTAGGATTTGGATTAGTTCTGCATGATCTTTCATCCATCTTCTATTGTGAAATTCTGCTTCCTTCATATTTTCTTGAATCAACGTACATAGAAATGAAATTTTACTAGACGTATTGCCTTAGAACATATTAATTATAATTCCAATATATTTTTAAAACTTTTTTTTGTTAAAGATGAGTTTATCTAGTTTACAATTTAGTCTCGGAAATCAATTTCTGACTTTTATCTAAATGTGTACACTTTTTTGAGTTAACGTATAAAAAATTCAATATTTTTATGAACTCTGTATTTTTGTATTGGCTTTGTCTTTCTTTTTGATTCAAGATAGGTGAAATTTGTTAGGATTTGGATTAGTTCTGCATGATCTTTCATCCTTCTTCTATGGTGAAATTCTGCTTCCTTCATATATTCTTGAATCAACGTACATAGAAATGAAATTTTTACTAGACGTATTGCCTTAGAACATATTAATTGTAATTACAATACATTTTTCAAACTTTTTCTGTTAAATTTGAGTTTATCTAGTTTACAATTTAGTCTCAAAAATCAATTTCCGACTTATAACGAAGAGTGTAGATTTTTTTGAGTTAACGTATATTAAATTCAACATTTCTATGAACTCTTTGTTTTTGTGTTGGCTTTGTCTTTCTATTTAATTCAAGATAGATGAAATTTATTAGGATTTGAATTAGTTCTGGATGGTCTATCATCCTTCTTCTATTGTGAAATTTGACTTGCTTCATATTTTCTTGAATCAACGTACATAGAAATGCAAATTTTACAAGACGTATTGCCTTAGAACATATTAATTGTAATTACAATACATTTTTCAAAATTTTTCTGTGAAAGATGAGTTTATTTAGTTTACAATTTAGTCTCAGAAATCAATTTCCGACTTATATCGAAATGTGTAGACTTTTTTGAGTTAACGTATATAAAATTCAACATATTTATGAACTCTTTCTTTTTGTGGTGGCTTTGTGTTTCTATTTGATTCAAGATAGATGAAATTTGTTAGGATTTGGATTAGTTGTGCATGGTCTTTCATCCTTCTTCTATTGTGAATTTTGACTTCCTTTATATTTTCTTGAATCAACGTACATAGAAATGCAATTTTTACCAGACGTATTGCCTTAGAACATATTAATTGTAATTACAATACATTTTACAAACTTTTTCTGTTAAAGATGAGTTTTTCTAGTTTACAATTTAGTCTCTGAAATCAATTTCTGACTTATAACGAAATGTGTAGACTTTTTTGAGTTAACGTATATAAAATTCAGCATTTTAATGAACTCTTTCTTATTATATTGGCTTTGTCTTTCTATTTGATTCAAGATAGATGAAATTCGTTAGGATTTGGATTAGTTCTGCAAGGTCTTTCATCTTTCTTCTATTGTGAAATTTGACTTCCTTTATATTTTCTTGAATCAACGTACATAGAAATGCAATTTTTACTAGACGTATTGCCTTAGACCATATTAATTGTAATTACAATACATTTTTCAAACTTTTTCTGTTAAAGATGAGTTTATCTAGTTTACAATTTAGTCTCAGAAATCAATTTCCGACTTATAACGAAGTGTGTAGACTTTTTCGAGTTAACGTATATAAAATTCAACATTTTTATGAACTCTTTCTTTTTGTGTTAACTTTGTCTTTCTATTTGATTCAAGATAGATGAAATTTGTTAGGATTTGGATTAGTTCTGCATGGTCTTTCATCCTTCTTCTATTGTGAAATTTGACTAACTTCATATTTTCTTGAATCAACGTACATAGAAATGAAATTTTTACTAGACGTATTTCCTTAGAACATATTAATTGTAATTCCAATATATTTTTCAAACTTTTTTTTGTTAAAGATGAGTTTATCTAGTTTACAATTTGGTCTCGGAAATCAATTTCTGACTTTTAACTAAATGTGTACACTTTTTTGAGTTAACGTATAAAAAATTCAATATTTTTATGAACTCTGTATTTTTGTATTGGCTTTGTCTTTCTTTTTGATTCAAGATAGGTGAAATTTGGTAGGATTTGGATTAGTTCTGCATGATCTTTCATCCTTCTTCTATTGTGAAATTCTGCTTCCTTCATATTTTCTTGAATCAACGTACATAGAAATGAAATTTTTACTAGACGTATTGCCTTAGAACATATTAATTGTAATTCCAATATATTTTTCAAACTTTTTTTTTGTTAAAGATGAGTTTATCTAGTTTACAATTTAGTCTCGGAAATCAATTTCTGACTTTTATCTAAATGTGTACACTTTTTTGAGTTAACGTATAAAAAATTCAATATTTTTATGAACTCTGTATTTTTGTATTGGCTTTGTCTTTCTTTTTGATTCAAGATAGGTGAAATTTGTTAGGATTTGGATTAGTTCTGCATGATCTTTCATCCTTCTTCTATGGTGAAATTCTGCTTCCTTCATATTTTCTTGAATCAACGTACATAGAAATGAAATTTTTACTAGACGTATTGCCTTAGAAAATATTAATTGTAATTACAATACATTTTTCAAACTTTTTCTGTTAAATTTGAGTTTATCTACTTTACAATTTAGTCTCAGAAATCAATTTCCGACTTATAACGAAGAGTGTAGATTTTTTTGAGTTAACGTATATTAAATTCAACATTTCTATGAACTCTTTGTTTTTGTGTTGGTTTTGTCTTTCTATTTAATTCAAGATAGATGAAATTTGTTAGGATTTGAATTAGTTCTGGATGGTCTTTCATCCTTCTTCTATTGTGAAATTTGACTTGCTTCATATTTTCTTGAATCAACGTACATAGAAATGCAATTTTTACAAGACGTATTGCCTTAGAACATATTAATTGTAATTACAATACATTTTTCAAACTTTTTCTGTTAAAGATGAGTTTATCTAGTTTACAATTTAGTCTCAGAAATCAATTTCCGACTTATATCGAAATGTGTAGACTTTTTTGAGTTAACGTATATAAAATTCAACATATTTATGAACTCTTTCTTTTTGTGGTGGCTTTGTCTTTCTATTTGATTCAAGATAGATGAAATTTGTTAGGATTTGGATTAGTTCTGGATTGTCTTTCATCCTACTTCTATTGTGAATTTTGACTTCCTTCATATTTTCTTGAATCAACGTACATAGAAATGCAATTTTTACCAGACGTATTGCCTTAGAACATATCAATTGTAATTACAATACATTTTACAAAATTTTTCTGTTAAAGATGAGTTTATCTAGTTTACAATTTAGTCTCAGAAATCAATTTATGACTTATAACGAAATGTGTAGACTTTTTTGAGTTAACGTATATAAAATTCAGCATTTTAATGAACTCTTTCTTATTATATTGGCTTTGTCTTTCTATTTGATTCAAGATAGATGAAATTCGTTAGGATTTGGATTAGTTCTGCAAGGTCTTTCATCTTTCTTCTAATGTGAAATTTGACTTCCTTCATATTTTCTTGAATCAACGTACATAAAAATGCAATTTTTACTAGACGTATTGCCTTAGACTATATTAATTGTAATTACAATAAAATTTTCAAACTTTTTCTATTAAAGATGAGTTTATCTAGTTTACAATTTAGTCTCAGAAATCAATTTCCGACTTATAACGAAGTGTGTAGACTTTTTCGAGTTAACGTATATAAAATTCAACATTTTTATGAACTCTTTCTTTTTGTGTTAACTTTGTCTTTCTATTTGATTCAAGATAGATGAAATTTGTTAGGATTTGGATTAGTTCTGCATGGTCTTTCATCCTTCTTCTATCGTGAAATTTGACTAACTTCATATTTTCTTGAATCAACGTACATAGAAATGAAATTTTTACTAGACGTATTTCCTTAGAACATATTAATTGTAATTCCAATATATTTTTCAAACTTTTTTTTGTTTAAAGACGAGTTTATCTAGTTTACAATTTGGTCTCGGAAATCAATTTCTGACTTTTAACTAAATGTGTACACTTTTTTGAGTTAACGTATAAAAAATTCAATATTTTTATGAACTCTGTATTTTTGTATTGGCTTTGTCTTTCTTTTTGATTCAAGATAGGTGAAATTTGGTAGGATTTGGATTAGTTCTGCATGATCTTTCATCCATCTTCTATTGTGAAATTCTGCTTCCTTCATATTTTCTTGAATCAACGTACATAGAAATGAAATTTTACTAGACGTATTGCCTTAGAACATATTAATTATAATTCCAATATATTTTTAAAACTTTTTTTTGTTAAAGATGAGTTTATCTAGTTTACAATTTAGTCTCGGAAATCAATTTCTGACTTTTATCTAAATGTGTACACTTTTTTGAGTTAACGTATAAAAAATTCAATATTTTTATGAACTCTGTATTTTTGTATTGGCTTTGTCTTTCTTTTTGATTCAAGATAGGTGAAATTTGTTAGGATTTGGATTAGTTCTGCATGATCTTTCATCCTTCTTCTATGGTGAAATTCTGCTTCCTTCATATATTCTTGAATCAACGTACATAGAAATGAAATTTTTACTAGACGTATTGCCTTAGAACATATTAATTGTAATTACAATACATTTTTCAAACTTTTTCTGTTAAATTTGAGTTTATCTAGTTTACAATTTAGTCTCAAAAATCAATTTCCGACTTATAACGAAGAGTGTAGATTTTTTTGAGTTAACGTATATTAAATTCAACATTTCTATGAACTCTTTGTTTTTGTGTTGGCTTTGTCTTTCTATTTAATTCAAGATAGATGAAATTTATTAGGATTTGAATTAGTTCTGGATGGTCTATCATCCTTCTTCTATTGTGAAATTTGACTTGCTTCATATTTTCTTGAATCAACGTACATAGAAATGCAAATTTTACAAGACGTATTGCCTTAGAACATATTAATTGTAATTACAATACATTTTTCAAAATTTTTCTGTGAAAGATGAGTTTATTTAGTTTACAATTTAGTCTCAGAAATCAATTTCCGACTTATATCGAAATGTGTAGACTTTTTTGAGTTAACGTATATAAAATTCAACATATTTATGAACTCTTTCTTTTTGTGGTGGCTTTGTGTTTCTATTTGATTCAAGATAGATGAAATTTGTTAGGATTTGGATTAGTTGTGCATGGTCTTTCATCCTTCTTCTATTGTGAATTTTGACTTCCTTTATATTTTCTTGAATCAACGTACATAGAAATGCAATTTTTACCAGACGTATTGCCTTAGAACATATTAATTGTAATTACAATACATTTTACAAACTTTTTCTGTTAAAGATGAGTTTTTCTAGTTTACAATTTAGTCTCTGAAATCAATTTCTGACTTATAACGAAATGTGTAGACTTTTTTGAGTTAACGTATATAAAATTCAGCATTTTAATGAACTCTTTCTTATTATATTGGCTTTGTCTTTCTATTTGATTCAAGATAGATGAAATTCGTTAGGATTTGGATTAGTTCTGCAAGGTCTTTCATCTTTCTTCTATTGTGAAATTTGACTTCCTTTATATTTTCTTGAATCAACGTACATAGAAATGCAATTTTTACTAGACGTATTGCCTTAGACCATATTAATTGTAATTACAATACATTTTTCAAACTTTTTCTGTTAAAGATGAGTTTATCTAGTTTACAATTTAGTCTCAGAAATCAATTTCCGACTTATAACGAAGTGTGTAGACTTTTTCGAGTTAACGTATATAAAATTCAACATTTTTATGAACTCTTTCTTTTTGTGTTAACTTTGTCTTTCTATTTGATTCAAGATAGATGAAATTTGTTAGGATTTGGATTAGTTCTGCATGGTCTTTCATCCTTCTTCTATTGTGAAATTTGACTTCCTTCATATTTTCTTGAATCAACGTACATAGAAATGCAATTTTTACTTGCATATTGCCTTAGAACACTTTAATTGTAATTACAATACATTTTTCAAACTTTTTCTGTTAAAGATGAGTTTATCTAGTTTCCAATTTAGTCTCAGAAATCAATTTCCGACTTATAACGAAATGTGTAGACTTTTGTGAGTTAACGTATATAAAATTCAACATTTTTATGAACTCTTTCTTCTTGTGTTGGCTTTGTCTTTCTATTTGATTCAAGATAGATGAAATTTGTTAGGATTTGGATTAGTTCTGCGTGATTTTTCATCCTTCTTCTATTGATAAATTCTGCTTCCTTCATATTTTCTTGAATCAACGTACATAGAAATGAAATTTTTACTAGACGTATTGCCTTAGAACATATTAATTGTAATTACAATACATTTTTCAAACTTTTTCTGTTAAATTTGAGTTTATCTACTTTACAATTTAGTCTCAGAAATCAATTTCCGACTTATAACGAAGAGTGTAGATTTTTTTGAGTTAACGTATATTAAATTCAACATTTCTATGAACTCTTTGTTTTTGTGTTGGCTTTGTCTTTCTATTTAATTCAAGATAGATGAAATTTTTTAGGATTTGAATTAGTTCTGGATGGTCATTCATCCTTCTTCTATTGTGAAATTTGACTTGCTTCATATTTTCTTGAATCAACGTACATAGAAATGCAATTTTTACAAGACGTATTGCCTTAGAACATATTAATTGTAATTACAATACATTTTTCAAACTTTTTCTGTTAAAGATGAGTTTATATAGTTTACAATTTAGTCTCAGAAATCAATTTCCGACTTATATCGAAATGTGTAGACTTTTTTGAGTTAACGTATATAAAATTCAACATATTTATGAACTCTTTCTTTTTTTGGTGGCTTTGTCTTTCTATTTGATTCAAGATAGATGAAATTTGTTAGGATTTGGATTAGTTCTGGATGGTCTTTCATCCTACTTCTATTGTGAATTTTGACTTCCTTCATATTTTCTTGAATCAACATACATAGAAATGCAATTTTTACCAGACGTATTTCCTTAGAACATATTAATTGTAATTACAATACATTTTACAAACTTTTTCTGTTAACGATGAGTTTATCTAGTTTACAATTTAGTCTCAGAAATCAATTTATGACTTATAACGAAATGTGTAGACTTTTTTGAGTTAACGTATATAAAATTCATCATTTTAATGAACTCTTTCTTATTATATTGGCTTTGTCTTTCTATTTGATTCAAGATAGATGAAATTCGTTAGGATTTGGATTAGTTCTGCAAGGTCTTTCATCTTTCTTCTATTGTGAAATTTGACTTCCTTCATATTTTCTTGAATCAACGTACATAAAAATGCAATTTTTACTAGACGTATTGCCTTAGACTATATTAATTGTAATTACAATACATTTTTCAAACTTTTTCTATTAAAGATGAGTTTATCTAGTTTACAATTTAGTCTCAGAAATCAATTTCCGACTTATAACGAAGTGTGTAGACATTTTCGAGTTAACGTATATAAAATTCAACATTTTTATGAACTCTTTCTTTTTGTGTTAACTTTGTCTTTCTATTTGATTCAAGATAGATGAAATTTGTTAGGATTTGGATTAGTTCTGCATGGTCTTTCATCCTTCTTCTATTGTGAAATTTGACTAACTTCATATTTTCTTGAATCAACGTACATAGAAATGAAATTTTTACTAGACGTATTTCCTTAGAACATATTAATTGTAATTCCAATATATTTTTCAAACTTTTTTTTGTTAAAGATGAGTTTATCTAGTTTACAATTTGGTCTCGGAAATAAATTTCTGACTTTTAACTAAATGTGTACACTTTTTTGAGTTAACGTATAAAAAATTCAATATTTTTATGAACTCTGTATTTTTGTATTGGCTTTGTCTTTCTTTTTGATTCAAGATAGGTGAAATTTGGTAGGATTTGGATTAGTTCTGCATGATCTTTCATCCTTCTTCTATTGTGAAATTCTGCTTCCTTCATATTTTCTTGAATCAACGTACATAGAAATGAAATTTTTACTAGACGTATTGCCTTAGAACATATTAATTATAATTCCAATATATTTTTCAAACTTTTTTTTGTTAAAGATGAGTTTATCTAGTTTACAATTTAGTCTCGGAAATCAATTTCTGACTTATAACGAAATGTGTAGACTTTTTTGAGTTATCGTATATAAAATTCAGCATTTTAATGAACTCTTTCTTTTTATATTGGCTTTGTCTGTCTATTTGATTCAAGATAGATTAAATTCGTTAGGATTTGGATTAGTTCTGCAAGGTCTTTCATCTTTCTTCTATTGTGAAATTTGACTTCCTTCATATTTTCTTGAATCAACTTACATATAAATGCAATTTTTACTAGAGGTATTTCCTTAGAACATATTAATTGTAATTACAATACATTTTTCAAACTTTTTCTATTAAAGATGAGTTTATCTAGTTTACAATTTAGTCTCAGAAATCAATTTCCGACTTATAACGAAGTGTGTAGACTTTTTCGAGTTAACGTTTATAAAATTCAACATTTTTATGAACTCTTTCTTTTTGTGTTAACTTTGTCTTTCTATTTGATTCAAGATAGATGAAATTTGTTAGGATTTGGATTAGTTCTGCGTGATCTTTCATCCTTCTTCTATTGTGAAATTCTGCTTCCTTCATATTTTCTTGAATCAACGTACATAGAAATGAAATTTTTACTACACGTATTGCCTTAGAACATATTAATTGTAATTCCAATATATTTTTCAAACTTTTTTTTGTTGAAGATGAGTTTATCTAGTTTACAATTTAGTCTCGGAAATCAATTTCTGACTTTTAGCGAAATGTGTACACTTTTTTGAGTTAACGTATAAAAAATTCAATATTTTTATGAACTCTGTATTTTTGTATTGGCTTTGTCTTTCTTTTTGATTCAAGATAGGTGAAATTTGTTAGGATTTGGATTAGTTCTGCATGATCTTTCATCCTTCTTCTATTGAGAAATTCTGCTTCCTTCATATTTTCTTGAATCAACGTACATTAAAATGAAATTTTTACTAGACGTATTGCCTTAGAACATATTAATTGTAATTACAATACATTTTTCAAACTTTTTCTGTTAAAAATGAGTTTATCTAGTTTACAGTTTAGTCTCAGAAATCAATTTCCGACTTATAAAGAAGCGTGTAGACTTTTTCGAGTTAACGTATATAAAATTCAACATTTTTATGAACTCTTTCTTTTTGTGTTAACTTTGTCTTTCTATTTGATTCAAGATAGATTAAATTTGTTAGGATTTGGATTAGTTCTGCATGGTCTTTCATCCTTCTTCTATTGTGAAATTTGACTTCCTTCATATTTTCTTGAATCAACGTACATAGAAATGCAATTTTTACTTGCATATTGCCTTAGAACACATTAAATGTAATTACAATACATTTTTCAAACTTTTTCTGTTAAAGATGAGTTTATCTAGTTTACAATTTAGTCTCAGAAATCAATTTCCGACTTATAACGAAATGTGTAGACTTTTTTGAGTTAACGTATATAAAATTCAGCATTTTAATGAACTCTTTCTTTTTATATTGGCTTTGTCTTTCTATTTGATTCAAGATAGATGAAATTTGTTAGGATTTGGATTAGTTCTGCATGATCTTTCATCCTTCTTCTATTGAGAAATTCTGCTTCCTTCATATTTTCTTGAATCAACGTACATAAAAATGAAATTTTTACTAGACGTATTGCCTTAGAACATATTAATTGTAATTACAATACATTTTTCAAACTTTTTCTGTTAAAAATGAGTTTATCTAGTTTACAGTTTAGTCTCAGAAATCAATTTCCGACTTATAAAGAAGCGTGTAGACTTTTTCGAGTTAACGTATATAAAATTCAACATTTTTATGAACTCTTTCTTTTTGTGTTAACTTTGTCTTTCTATTTGATTCAAGATAGATTAAATTTGTTAGGATTTGGATTAGTTCTGCATGGTCTTTCATCCTTCTTCTATTGTGAAATTTGACTTCCTTCATATTTTCTTGAATCAACGTACATAGAAATGCAATTTTTACTTGCATATAGCCTTAGAACACATTAAATGTAATTACAATACATTTTTCAAACTTTTTCTGTTAAAGATGAGTTTATCTAGTTTACAATTTAGTCTCAGAAATCAATTTCCGACTTATAACGAAATGTGTAGACTTTTTTGAGTTAACGTATATAAAATTCAGCATTTTAATGAACTCTTTCTTTTTATATTGGCTTTGTCTTTCTATTTGATTCAAGATAGATGAAATTTGTTAGGATTTGGATTAGTTCTGCGTGATCTTTCATCCTTCTTCTATTGTGAAATTCTGCTTCCTTCATATTTTCTTGAATCAACGTACATAGAAATGAAATTTTTACTAGACGTATTGCCTTAGAAAATATTAATTGTAATTCCAATATATTTTTCAAACTTTTTTTTGTTAAAGATGAGTTTATCTAGTTTACAATTTAGTCTCGGAAATCAATTTCTGACTTTTATCAAAATGTGTACACTTTTTTGAGTTAACGTATAAAAAATTCAATATTTTTATGAACTCTGTATTTTTGTATTGGCTTTGTCTTTCTTTTTGATTCAAGATAGGTGAAATTTGTTAGGATTTGGATTAGTTCTGCATGATCTTTCATCCTTCTTCTAT